>NC_056732.1:367261001-367561001 GCF_019279795.1 Protopterus annectens | reverse complement strand
CTTGGGGAGGCATCCTTTAGGCAGCCATCAGTGGTTGTTCAAAGTTTCCCCTTGATGTCCATATATCCCCTCAAATACTCGGTTCATTAAGAAAGGGGGCATGTCATAGGCTGAGCACAGTGGTCTTCCTTCACTTTCTCAAGTGGTATTGTCAACAAGCATCTCTGTCCTCCCATCCTCATGCAGAGTTTGGGGGTTTCCCTTGTCTCCATCAGTGAAACTGTACCCACCAGTATGCTCAGTTACTGTCCCCCATCCTCCCCCAGTAGAGATGAGTGGGCAACAGTGGGCCACACTCATTGTCTCCTCATTCTCCCTGCTTGGCTCCTCCAGAGGCAGGTATGTTAATTGATGGTTTGAAGTCAAGTCATCATCACTCTTTGCCATATTTCCAGACTCATCAATGTTTGCTAAAAGATGAAAAAATACGCTCCCCCAATTACCCTGCCAAAGCCTACAAACAATTACAGATATCTTTGTTTTTAAGGTCTTCTCTGCATAAAATGGTGTTTACAGTAAACTATCTCATGGAATCTAACAACAGGTACCTTAGGCAAGATCATGATTAAAGTTTGTTGGCAAAGGCAGGATGGAGAAATGTTACTACCATTCTGGTTAAGATGTAACTTTTTGACTCGAGGTTTCTGCTCAGGTTCTATATCTTTCTCTTTCTCTCACACACATGCGTGTGTGTGTGTGTGTGTGTGTGTGTGTGTGTGTGTGTGTGTGTGTGTGTGTGTGTGTGTGTGTGTGTGTGTGTGTGTGTGTGTGTGTGTGTATGTGTGTGTGTGTGTCTTTGTGTATGTATTTGTGCATGTTTGTGTTTAATATATGCACATACATACTAATGACATAGCGACTTCACTAGTACATCAACATATGTGCCTTGCACTCATGTACATATCTTTATGTATACCTTCTGCACATCATTAAAAGATATAGATGAATTCTATTATTACCTGAATTATTAAGCTAAGAAAAAAGCGCAAAACTGAAACTACAGAAACTGCATATGCTAAAATGAATCACAAGCTCACAACCAGCTAATGTTACCTAAATCACACCACTAGCTCATGAATCTGAATTTAGAGTTTTAACCGGATAGAATAAATACAAATAAAGTAGAACCACAACTATACATTCATAAACGGTATTACCATGGCATGGCATTAAATATTAAAAGATCAAAAACTTCAATTTAAAAATATACTATCACCAAGTCAAGTACTACCCTAATCTAAACTACAGAGAAACAACAACTTCTCAGATTACTACACCTTATATACTTACAGCTTACCTCAGAAAAAAAAATAACTTTTTAAAGCCATCAAAGATTGTGTAATTTGTTTTTTAGTAGTTAGTATAAAAATGCATCCCACTAAAGTGAATGGGAATTTTTTTTTAAAAGACAGACAGACAAATGGAATATATGGGAGTCTAACTGACATGACTACATGAAATATCATACCTCCTAAGGTTATTGTTAACCATTAGATTTAGAGCAGCACTCATCTGTCTCAGTAATGAATAAAACATTTTTGAACATACAAATGGCTCCTGAGATTTATTCAGCTTCAATAGGTTAAGTTTAATAATGTCTGTAACTTCCATCAGACTGCAAGAAATCAGGATTGAGGATCCCCTCCAAGTAAGAGCACCAGCAGGAACATAAAAAGAAGCTACTTTCAAAATTAGAACCACCGCTACAGTAACTAGATACCATCCTAGTCCCAAAAAGGCCAGAGATTTTCTTAGCTTATTACCACCTAAGGTTAGGGAAATTGGTTTCAGGATTCCTGGCTTTGTCAGTAATCAAAAACATTGTTCCATTCCCTAATCAGAGAGTATAGACATTTCATGTGCCACACTTTAGACCTCCCATGTAAAATTTATAAAATGTTCAAATCAATAAATATATCTGAAGAAAGTGAGAAACATAATGGACTAATGATGAATGCATATAAGAAAATTTAGTAAAAATATTGGGGCTTATTCAGAAAGCATTATGTGCAGTATACACAGGGTGTACACATCACACTAACCATTTCCACTTCAGCGACAGCCCTACCATGGTGCTTTACCATGATGACGTATCATGATGACGTGCAGCACCACAGTGGGCTGTCTCTGCAATCATGCTGTATGCTAATGAGTCTTTCTGAATCCCTGGGATAATTTAGAGTAATTCTGAGACTGAGTTTTACATTATCAATAGTTAAGTTATGTCACACAAGTCCATACATTATGCAGTAAGTAAGGACTTGAATTAATGTAAATTATGTGTGCTTCTTATGCTAGATAAGAAAATATTAGAGCGTTTACTATGGATTAACCAGATTTTGAATCTCGATATTTATTGATTTTGGGATATGAGTAGGATGTAGAGTTGGTTTCCCCAGACTTCTTTGTAGATGTATACACAGGACATAACAGTAGATAATGATGGATGTGTTAGAACATAGCTTAAATTCAAGCCAACCAAGGTCATGAAGACAGTAACAGCGATGTGTGCAGCTGCGGGGATCTGTAGCAAAGCTGGTTATTCTCTTAGATGTTTGCTCTAGTACATGTTGATGCAAAATGATGAGTCAGTTAGGAGACAAGATGAAAATATAAGGGAAGAAGACAGACTTTATCAGTAGCTCATCTGGTTTCACTAGCTAGAAATAATCTGATTCTGTAAAGTTTACATTATGTGAGGCTAGTTTTCTTAGCTCCAGTGGAACAGAGGTATAAAACATTTAACACAATCCAGGTGAGACAAGTTAATTTAGCATCTCAGACATCTGATGGAGCTAGAAGGGGAAGAAGAGTTTGCAAATCCAGTCAGGGATGGAAGAGCACAGGTGGCCACATGCTGTCGCAGTCCATTGTACTAGAGGTGGAGATGCTCATCTGTTGCACAAGTGTAGGTGTCAGGCTCTGCAATCCATAACTTGGCAGTAGCTTTCAACTCAAATATGCCTACACTTGCTTGGGAAAGGCATTGTGGACCACTGTCATGATGTGGCTTGCATAACCCCCCCCCCCATCAAAAGTACTATTAAGCAATTACAAATGTCCTTTGAGTTGAGATGTCACTGAAGATATAAAGCACCTGTATGGTTGCCTAAGTGACATCGCCCTCCAGACAGCTCTTGCCTTGATCCGAGGTGCAATTCCAAGGCAAGGAAAGCACAGCCATAATTAGGTCAGGAAGAAGATGATGGCTGCCCTAGGTGCAAGGTGTTAGGCGGTGGAAGTGTCAGGTGCAGATGGTGCATGAGTGCAACACCAGCATTGATTTATGAAGGTACCAGAATCCTGCAGCCTCATAAATTGATGCGGATACTGCATTCACAGTTAAGGATGAAGCACTCAGTGTGGTAGTAACTGTAGCAAGCTACGGTTAACAATTACCTCATCTTTGAGTTGAAGAGATACCAGACTGAGGTCTGAGGAACTGCTCAAGGGTGCCAGATGAGCCAGCCATGATTCAAAGAGAAAAAATAAGTTCATGTATGATTAGTGAACAGGCTTAATGCTCAGCGGGAATGGTAATAAAACTCAAACATAAAACAGTGTGAGGCTGGTGTTAGTAACTGTAACTAAATATGTACTTATATTTCTTGATTCAACTTCTTCTTTAGGTGCATTTTCTAGAGCTGGGATGGTACAAGCCTTGATCTTTGGTGAAAGAATAAATTACTTCATTTTTCTGTTAGATACTGGAGTATAAATGGTCGTACTGAAAAATAAAACTCATCTGAGTTTAGATGCATTCAGGTGTCAGTAATTACTGGTGAGGCAGATCTGGTAAGTCTTATGAGGCTAATGGAATATATTAGACTTCTAGAAACTGCAGCATAATAAGCCCCAAAAATACCTCAGAAGAGCACAAGTTCAAATAACTGGAAGTTATCCTGGAATGCAGCGCTGAGTGACCACTGATTAAACCACACAGCCAGCTGCCACTGTCATGCCTAACGTGTATAGATAATTACTGTACTGAAAAAATGAAAGAAATAGCCCTCTCCAAGAGAAAGTATAAATACAAACTGCAGCTAACTTCCCTTTTTCTTTCGAGGGAGAAAAGTGAATTTTTCCCTTTTTTATTATTCTAGAGAGCAATGTGCTGATCTCAGAATAAGGACACAACTTTATGCCCAATGAAAGTGTTTGCGGGTACACTTAGCAAATGTGAACATTTTGTTTCTGTCAGTCTGCTTCTGAAACTAAACAGCGAGTCCCCAAATCTGTACCACTAATAATAATGGAAGCTATATTTTTCTAAACCATAAAAATGTGAACAAAAATGAAACAAAAGTTATGAATATTTTCTTGTTCCCAATCCTTTGGAAAAGTCTGGTATGCACCAATTTGGATGGATCTGTTAATGAAGTGACTTATGCATCCTTATTATCACAAGACTAAGGAATTTACTTCGGTAAAACTAATCATGTAGTCGCAAGCAAAATGGTTACAGAGATACAGTGTACAATTTCTACCTGTATGTATCCCATCTTCCTATGGTAATGTTTATTACAACCACACCTTACACTCCTCCTTCTGCAACCACCTCTGTAAATGTGAAAACCCTGATTAGTGTTTATAACACCCACTGCACGATACCAACTCCCTCTCTCTCAGCACATTATTTCTCAACGAATGTTCCCTTTCCTTTTTCTCTCCTACTTTCATTTACCTCTCACCCACCTGTTATATGAACTTGTATTTCAATCTTAGCTTTGAGATTCTGTGAATCTACATAGCACACTGAATATGGAAGTATTCATAATTTTAGAATATATAGCAGTTTTTATAAGTCATAAAATTAATATTGTGTGTAAATGTAACTAGCTTTTTTACTGTTAAAAACTACTATACTGCTGTATACTGTTACTATGTATTCCATAAAACTACTATACTGCTGTATACTGTTACTATGTATTCCATAAAAACTACTATACTGCTGTATAGTGTTACTATGTATTCCATAAAAACTACTATACTGCTGTATACTGTTACTATGTATTCCATAAAAACTACTATACTGCTGTATAGTGTTACTATGTATTCCATAAAAACTACTATACTGCTGTATACTGTTACTATGTATTCCATAAAAACTACTATACTGCTGTATACTGTTACTATGTATTCCATAAAAACTACTATACTGCTGTATAGTGTTACTATGTATTCCATAAAAACTACTATACTGTTGTATACTGTTACTATGTATTCCATAAAAACTACTATACTGCTGTATACTGTTACTATGTATTCCATAAAAACTACTATACTGCTGTATAGTGTTACTATGTATTCCATAAAAACTACTATACTGCTGTATACTGTTACTATGTATTCCATAAAAACTACTATACTGCTGTATAGTGTTACTATGCATTCCATAAAAACTACTATACTGCTGTATACTGTTACTATGCATTCCATAAAAACTACTATACTGCTGTATACTGTTACTATGTATTCCATAAAAACTACTATACTGCTGTATACTGTTACTATGTATTCCATAAAAAACTACTATACTGCTGTATAGTGTTACTATGTATTCCATAAAACTACTATACTGCTGTATACTGTTACTATGTATTCCATAAAAACTACTATACTGCTGTATAGTGTTACTATGCATTCCATAAAAACTACTATACTGCTGTATACTGTTACTATGTATTCCATAAAAACTACTATACTGCTGTATACTGTTACTATGTATTCCATAAAAACTACTATACTGCTGTATAGTGTTACTATGCATTCCATAAAAACTACTATACTGCTGTATACTGTTACTATATATTCCAAAGTGTTTTATGTAAACAAATATGTCTGATGTAAAAGTTATTTACTGTATGTGGAGCTTTTCTCCCCAGGACTCTGCTGAAGAATGACCTGTGTCCAGTCAGACTTTCCTGGTAAACAAATGTAAAATAAAGTAAATAAGAATAAGTATTTCAGTTATGAGAATAAAATAAACAAAACGTTATTAATATTTGAAAAAAATGAAAAACACAAAAATAAGATTATGTTCCAGGCATTCTTCCCTGAAATATGCTGTCACTTCTGCCAGTGGTTCAAGTCTGGCTCTTGGATAAGATGTCAGAAGGCTAGCTGATGGGGGAAATGAGTGCTAAAACACATCTTTACCATTCTCAGAGGAGAGTCTGGTTTGAGTTGCTCCCTGCAGGTGATGGATTGACTTATCATGTATCCACTAACTAATGGCTGCTCATTGATATCTGGAGATGTGTAAATGTCACACTACCTTCTACTTCACCCACATATGTGTCATTGAATAATTTGTGATTTCCAGTGAGGCTAAATTAACTGAAATGTGTCATTACTCGACATATTATGGTTTCCAGCCTAATTCAAGGAACTCTCACTACTTCCTCAGTTTGTCTAGTAGTTCATTATTACTGACAAGGTTAACTCCTACTTGTAAAACAAAGACTCTGTTAACAGATGCCATGACAGACAATGCCAGCATAGCAAGTCAGAGCGGAAAATTAATAAGTACAGCCACAGTGGTAAAGGTCATCACAAATAGAGGCAAAAAATGAAACAAAAACAAACACTCTTTAGAAACAGAATTTTTAAAATCTATATTGTACATTATGGCATACAAAGCAAAAAATACATGCACACACACAAGAAAATATGCTGTGGTTCATCTTATGATTTTCCCTAAGGTTCAAAGGATTCAAAAATGAGACTTTTGAAAAACTGATTGAAAAAACTCTGCATTTTTAGTTGTTGGAAAGTTCCTGGACTCATGATTCTGGCATTTTACAGGTAATTCGTTCACATTAAAATATTCAGCTTATAATGATATACCAGCCTGTAAGTAAATCTTAATGGGCATGTGAAGCACAGGGAAAACTTTACTGTTTTAACAAATATAACACTATTTCAGGGAATGTGGGTTAGACATATTTTCTTTAAAAAAAGATATCATCTGAAGTATTTTTTTCAATGAAGTCAGAATATTTTCATTGAAGTACTTCAAGAATAACTGACTAGGTTTATAAAGCTTTATTTTACAGTGGAAATCAGAGAAAATCCATTATACTAATGTTTACTATAAGTTAGTAGTGGAAATGTGATATTGAGTTTCATAAGTAATAAATTATTATACAAAACGGTGAAAAGGATTTCAGCTATACTACATTAGTTTCATTACTGGTTCATATCTACAGAGACACACAGTGTTGAGGCAAGCTGCATGCCATAATATTTAATGGGAAAATCAGTTATGGTGTTCCCAGTGGACCAGCATCTTTTATTCTTCTAACCAGAACCACTGATGCACAGCGTTGTTGGGGAGTGGGGGCGGAGTGGCCAGAACCATTGATGCATAGTGTTGTTGGGGAGTGGGGGACGAGTGGCCAAAACCATTGATGCACAGTGTTTTTTGGGGAGTGGGGGAGGAGTGCTTCAGGGTGCTTCTTCTGGGCCTGGTCTATCATTGCAAACATGCTGACAGCACTTGCATGATCTTAGAATGTCAGCAACAAATGAATAGGAAGACACAGAGACAGCTGATATATCCAGTTCAAAACTTTTACTGCAGTGCAACAAAACACAAGCGCTTTCATCAAACAGGCATCATCAGGTGTATTACAAAAGCACTAACAAACACACCCCTATTTATACATCAAATGTCACATGATACACATTCAAATTTAAAAACACAAGTTTAAATACACAACACATATAAAAGACATATAAATTTAATTTAAAAACATACATAAATAGTGCATACTAAAACTATACTTTAATACTAGTAACTACCTTCTTAGGGGTCTCTTCTTTAATTTGGGTACTAATGGAACTGATTCATTAAGCCCATGTCCTACATCAGCCCTAAACCTCACAATCCATGAGGATTCCAAATCCTTGGTCTTAGCACGTATATCACCCTGCCTCACATTCTCATAAACCCTACCAATTACTAAAAATTTAAAGCCATGACTAGAGTCAGTACTCAAAACATGCTTCACCAATGCACTAACCACATTACCTTTATTCATATGGTAGATATGTTCTCTTATGCATTCTCTGAAGGGGCGGTCAGTCTTACCTATGTAAAACTTTTTACATACAACGCAATGAGCTAAATAAACAATATGTGAGGTATCACATGTAGCTGCTGTTGTGAAATTATAACATCTACCTTGGTCGGGATGTTCAAATTTGCAACTGCTGTCAATATATACACACAAGTTGCAATTACTACATGGTTTATTTCCAACTAAATGAGAATTCCTACTTGCATCCTTTGGGTAACACAATCTACTTCTCAATGACCTACTGTTCTTATATAAAAAACACGGCACTTCAGGTATGTGCCTAGAGATATCATTATCAGTTCTAAGGACACCCCAGTGTTTTTTGATAATATCCTTGTAACAATCTACATCATTAGTGTAAGTAACTTTAAACCTCAAACCAGTGTTATACTTACTTTCACACCTCCTAACAAACTCAATATTACCTGTAGAAAAATATGGTCTAGCTTCATTCATTCTTTTATCAAAAACCTTAACTGCGTTGTTTTGGATAAGGTACTCCTCATAACCTCTCTCCTTCAAACTCATCTTCACGTTATCAACTTCACCAATAAAATCACTATCCCTAGCATTTAATCTTGAAGCTCTATAAAACTGGCTAGAAGCCACATAGCTAATTCCCTGTTTCACATAGTTTCAGGTACCTGGATATCACTGCATATTTCTTTATTATGTCAATTCTCTAACATCCTGAACAATAATTATGGAATAAGTAATAGTTTTTGTGCTGTAAATTGTAAATGATTCTGTGACTTTATTCAAGTTTTGTACTGGTTGGAGCTTTTCTCCCCGGGCCTCCGCTGAAAATGGACATGTATCCAGTCGGATTATCCCGGTTAACAAATGTAAAATAAAATAAATAAAATAAAATAAAATAATAAGGAGGATGAGACTGTCCCTATGTAATAAATGATTCACATGACAGTCTTTCCTTTGCAACTTAGTGTAAATAACACCAGTTTCATCCGTAATAACAGAAACATCCAAGAAATCCACCGCTAATTCTGAGGAGTGAGATGTAAATTTCAAATAATAAGTACTACTATTCACATATTCCATAAAGGAAGCAAATATGTCAAGGTCTCCCTTCCACAAAATAAATAGGTCGTCCACAAATCTACAAAAAAACAAAACATGTTCATTGAATGGCCCATTAAATATATGGTCATACTCCCAAACGACCATAACAGCATTGGCGTAGCTATTGACACAAGAAGTGCCCATAGGCACGCCACTGCATTGCTTATATATTTGCTCACCAAAAGCAAAGATATTGTGCTCAAGCACAATCTCCAACAGTTTCACCAACAATTGAAACTTGTTAGGGGTGTAATCTGTAAACCGCTGCAAAAATTGAGTCACCTTATTAAGGCCATCTAAATAAATTAAATTTATATGTCTTTAAATTTGTGGTTTTAAATTTGAATTTGTATCATGTGACATTTGATGTATAAATAGGGGTGTGTTTGTTAGTGCTTTTGTAATACACCTGATGATGCCTGTTTGGTGAAAGCGCTTGTGCTTTGTTGCACTGCAGTAAATGTTTTGAACTGGATATATCAGCTGTCTCTGTGTCTTCCTATTCATTTGTTGCTGGAATTTTTACTTTGGACACAGTGAGTGAGCCTTTTATAGTGGTAGTAGTTTTTATAGTTTTGATCTTAGAATGTGTCAGCCACATGTCATCATATCAAGCCATTAGTATAAAAATATCATGCTAATAAATGTCAAGTGCAGCATATTAATAAATCTGACTTATTCTCAGATATAGGATATGCAGCAGAGCTCCAGTGCTGCAGCCCTGGAAGGTAGAGGGGAAATGTAAATAGAATTCTTTTGGACAGTCAGCAGTCTGTTAAGTACTTGCGGTTGGCACAGAGGATTAGAGTTATGAATTGTACGGGGTTTAATTCCCTCAGTCTTCCTTTGCTTACTGAGTGACCTTTTGCAAGCCACTTAACCAGACAGTGTTTTGGGGCAATTTAGAATTTGATCTAGGCTTTTTAATGGTTCCCTGAAATGCATGCGTAGTAACTACCTATGAACTACTGGAGTTAGGAAGGTTCCTTTAAAAGTAAGCAATCCATTAAACATTATCAAAGAGAGAATGGTAAATCTTGTTCCACAAAGAATACATTGCATGTGACAGATGGGTGCTCCTGGACAGACATCATTACCTTAAACTTTACTGGAAGTTGGAAGGAGGTTAAACAATAAATACTCTTATACAAGATCATGGTAAAGTGAAGGTAGAGCCTAGCCATGATATTAACATTTAGCTTTCATTACAATGGGAATACATACTGTTTGCATGATACTTCATGCTGGTGACCTCAATATATGGTCTGACTGGGAGAGCTATTTTAAACAAACTGCTGAACCCAGCATGGTGGCATCACTGATGCACGTTAGTTTATGGATTAAGAAGGTAAACAACACTGTGCAGTGACATCTTGGTGAGTTTAGATGATATAAGCACAGTTTGGGTTGTACAGTATGTTTCCAGTTTTCATGACCCCCTCCCAATGTTTTGCTTGTATAACATATAATTCCATACAGATATTAATATCAACAAATACCAACAAAAAGTGATTCCAAAAGATTTTTTACTTTGCAAAGCAAATGTATATATTAATTTTTTAGGTTTCCATCAATATCTGAAAAAATGTGATATATTTTTGAAGTTTTGAACTGTTCAACAAAGTAAATATCTTATGCTAACTTCCCTAACTATATAACTAAGCTAGCATAATTAACTTGTATAGGTTTTGTTTTAGTAGTTGAATAATACTGGGGGTTGTTTTCTGAAAGGTCATTAACATCCACTTGCAAAAACGAGTGGTCTTGCAATTCATTTTGTCATTTATATGGAGACACAGGAGAACTGCATAACATCTGTGTGCTGCAATTCATTTTGTCATTTATATGGAGACACAGGTGAACTGCATAACATCTGTGTGCTGCAATTCATTTTGTCATTTATATGGAGACACAGGTGAACTGCATAACATCTGTGTGCTGCACAATGTTGTTTGAATACATTAGTAACTGACATCACAGGAAAATGGACTAAATACAAATCCACATACATGACATATTATCTTTCTACAACACATAACAAGATTCAGTGTATCATTTTGCAGTTGTATTAACTCTCTTTATCACTTGTGTACTACCTTCTGATGGGATAATTTGAATTTTTGCTTGTGACTGTCTCAAGTTTACTTTGGCTTTTGACATATAATAGAAAACATACTTTATTAGATGTTAGCTTTTAATACGTCCAGCCATTAAACATGTTGGACTTCAGAAGAATTTTATTTATTTAAACAATGTATATGCTAATTTATATCCACTGCTGCTCAATAAAGCTTTTATTGTTTTTTCTTTAATTTATTTCATAGGTGATTTGCTGTGATATGGTGATTGGATTTATATAGGTAATTTTAGATGATGTTTAGTTTGGTATTAAAAGCTATAATAACCCTGAAAAACAACCCTTTGGAGAAACCATCTATCTACTCAAATACATACAATAAAATCAAACAAAAATGACAAACAAGTAATTCATGTGGCCAGTTCTTAAGTGTAATAATGTGTACACTATGAGCTGAAATCTGAATGAGAATATACAGAAGCAACTTCAAAAACTGTAGGGCCTGCAGATATTTTCCAGCAATGAGTAATAGTGGGTAGCAATAGGAAATGTTGGAGAATCTGCTATAGTGAAACACGGAGACTGAATGGCCAAAAAACATTTACATATACCAAGTCCAGTATAGCCATTTCCCAGAATATTCCCATTTTAACAAGATGTATGGTGATCTCAGAGTTGGTATACATAAGTTTAAGGGTATGGGGTGTGCAGGGGGGGCTTCCCCCTCCATAAAAGAAGTTTAAAGGAGAAAAGCAATGCTTGAAATTCACTTTTCTCCTAGATTTTTAGTCTTATTTCTTCAGTGTGTTGGCATTTCTAGTGCCAACTTTCGATAGAGAGAGGAAAAAAATGTACTGAAGACATTCAAAAATACATACCCAAAAAAAGGCATATTACAACCCAGCAATGAATGAAAGAAACAATTGGTGGAGGTAGTAGGACTGACAATATAATGTCTAGGCAAATTACAACCGAATGGAGGGACTCTCACACTTCTAACTGTACTCCAGATTATCATGTATATGTTTTTGCATGTGTGTGTTTGTCTAGCTTTCATTTAAAGTACTTACATTCTGTAATGATATTACATATGTGTCATGTCTGTCTGTCTATCTATCTATCTATCTATCTATCTATCTATCTAAGCTATTCATCAAGTGTGCCATTGAAAACACCATTCATTATGCTTTGTCAAATAGACATTATATCAAAAAAGCATCTTACTGAAAGGTGATTTATGGAAAATTACCTTTGGGTATTATGTAGTGTGTAGGCATTTTGAGGTGGGGTAGGGGTTTTTGCCTCCCCCCTCCACCCACAGAATAAGTCATGAGGAGGTATGCTGTGGACAGTAAAGTTTTAGACTAGGTCATTGTTGTCAGTTATGAAAATGTGAAGTAAGATTATTCGATTCTTAACATTGTGGTTCTTTCACATTTATGCCATCTATGAAAGAGATTGATTTCCATTTTATGTACTAATAATGGCATTTTATGTTGTACTGTTATTGCTATGGTTAGAATCTGTATGAGAAGAAATGCATTTTGTGTATGTGGTCAACATAACTTCTGTTGGTGAGCTTTACATTTGATTTTTTTTTTGAAGGTTTGTATCTGCTGATGTCACAGTCACTATTCTTATTATGTTGTGCTGAATCATACCGATGCCCTATATATGTATATATCTATAGACAAATAGATAAAGATAGATATATACATACTGATAAAAACATACACAAACATACATACATGCATACACTAAAATATGCACAAGCAAAGATGCGCAGGCGCACACACACACACACACACACACACATGCACACGCATGCGTGCGCACACACGCACGCGCGCACACACACAAAATCACTTGGAATGAAATTGTTTGTGTACCTTTTTCCAGCAGTATACACAAACAGACTGTATGTTTATCGATTAACATATTATATTTCATCTCCCATCATAAGAGTAAGCCTCATAATAAGATATTTGTTTGCACTTTGAATCAGCAAATAGTTGGCCTTATGCTCATTCAAGGTACTTCTGACACTATGCAACATATATAGGTTGCTATATGAGCAACTATTTGCAAACTGGCATTATAGTACAGTGCGCTTTACTTTTAATATGCTTTCTTTTAGAGGAAATCAAACATATATGTGTGTGTATGCGTGTGTGTATGTACATGTGTGTGTGTGTGTGTGTGTGTGTGTGTGTGTGTGTGTGTGTGTGTGTGTGTGTGTGTGTGTGTGTGTGTGTGTGTGTGTGTGTGTATTTGTGTGTGTGTGTATGGGTTACATTCTAGTTGTCAAAAAACAATTTGTTGAATTAGAAAAAAGGCCAGTACAGCTGATCAAAAATCGGCTGATGGAAGGTCCTGTTTTTTTTATGTTTGAGATTGTGGTATGGTGGGGATCAGGGATTTTGCCCTTTCCCCATTGTAGAATGATCTCAGAGTTGATAAATATAATTACCAGGGGGTCATAGGGAGTCACAGAGGGGCTTACACCCTGTCTAAACTATGTTTTTGTGTTTTTTTTTTAATTTTCAATAGAAGTTGTTTGTCCAATTGTGATCAATCAATTGCATTTTGATATTTTACATTTTTGATTTACTGATATACATATACAGAAAGAGACAGAGAGACACAGAGAGAGAAATGCATACACATATACTTTAGAATAATGTATAACTTTTTAAATTATTTTTCTAACCTATCATGTCAATGAAAATGCTTCTTTGTTTTGTCCCTTTACAACAACTTTATAAGAATCTCAAACCAGGTTTGTATCTCATCTAGGGATTGCAGTTATTGTTCATTAATGAGCTGTTTGCTAATTTAAAACAAATGGTGGGAGGCTTCCATTTACACTAGATATTGCCACCAGTCTGTTTAGCTGAATTAATGTTTTCTTTTTCTCGCAAACATACTTTATTGCAAATTCCTATGACCTGCCTTCCCCTGTGAATGTGTAATGTAAGCAATGAAGACATATTAACTTGTGTCATCCCTCTTTTAAAGCAGTGATCAGTTAATGAGTCTGAGTCATACTGCAGGCTAATTGCAAACCCTGTAGCTTACCCTGCCTTTGACCTCTGCTCAAGTCTTAAACCTAAGCCATTATGTGCCAAATACAAGGAGTAATGAATGCTGTCTATATCACAAAAAGGAACTAGACTATGCAATTTACAAGCCTTTCCTTTCCTGGTTATGGGAGAGATGTGTCTGAGATTGGGTGCATAGTTCAAGAAATAGTCAGAGATATGCCATCTGGTAGACACATTCCTCAGATTATTTCAGAAACAAACATCCTAACTTTTGCTCACCTGTTGCTCTTGTATCATCATTAACAAATCTAGGTTACAAAGCACACTGTTTAATACAACATAGATGTCTGCTTGGTGAGTTACCCCTTGTAATACCACCCCGTTTTCTTTAAAAACTTCAAAAGAGTATCAAACCATTTCTGAACAAATGTTCCAACTATGAATTTGATCAAAATATTCAACGATACATTGTCTGTCTACTGAAGCATCATTGCAGTATGCAACAAAGTTGAGCAAAAGGGGAACAGACACTAATGTGATGTGCTAAGGACAAAGGGACCGGACCACCAGGAAACATTTTTGATGTAGGATGGTGATTATTGCCACACGCTGCATTTAATAAAATATATGGATACAAATGTACAATGTCTATATTACACTTGTAAAACAAAAACAATTATGATAATTTACACTAAACATATTTTGGAGGGACTGAAAGAAATAGTCCGGTATAGTTTTCTCAACCAAGCACAGCAGGCACATGCTTCACTCCTTAAAAGTGAATCATCCAGCCACAAAATGAGAGTTACTAAAAGTATTTATGGCAGCTTAGCTCTACATGTGATAGGAATGGCAATGACTTCCCTGATACTAATATTTGATATACCTGAGTAAGTGTTGTGCTATCATCTAATTAAATGCTGTTCAGGTACTGTCATAAGACTACCAGCAAACTATAAACCATGCCAGTTATAAGGAATCTTTGTGGAACTCACAGAAACGTTTGAAACAAAAAATACCCTCTTGTTCCTCAACCATTTTTGACAAGAGAAAGTTTACATATCATTTATTTATAACACAGCGCATATATTATGAGCTTAGACAGACTGAGTCTGTGTCATTTGGAATGAGATCACATTACTGTCTGAAGTGCAGTTTATAAAATACACAAAGATATGGAATAAAATACACATATTACAAAGTATGATGAACAGCACCTCTAATGAAAAGTGCCATGAATGGTCATATTAATCATGGGTTAATGTGCCAAATGTAGATTTAGTGTTTCTACAAAAGCTATTATGGACTCTCTAATGCGCTCATAGAAGGCCAGCAAAGATAATCAATAGCCATGCCTGGATCACACACTACAGGGAACTGCATCACATCCAGAATGACTGGATCACACACAACAGGGAGCTGCATCACATCCAGAATGTCTGGATCACACAATATAGGGAGCTGCATGACATCCAGAATGTCTGGATCGCACACTACAGGGAGCTGCATCACATCCAGAATGTCTGGATCACACACTACAGGGAGCTGCATGACATCCAGAATGTCTGGATCGCACACTACAGGGAGCTGCATCACATCCAGAATGTCTGGATCACACACTACAGGGAGCTGCATCACATCCAGAATGTCTGGATCACACACTATAGGGAGCTGCATCACATTCAGATATCGCTGGCTCTGACATAAGCATATAGGCTGCACACACAGCATATCTATAACTCCATGTGGGTCCATCACATGGTGAATAAATGGTAAAGGATGCATAGGGAAATGCCCTGTGATAGAGAGGGGTGGAGACTTGATTGACACCTAGCTTTCAGTAATGGGCCTGCTAACTAGTGACATGACATTAGGGGTTCAGCAGACAATCCCAGCTCTTCTTCCTCTGGGAAAGGATACGACTTGTTGTAGACAAGCACCCTCTAGTAGATATTTGAAGATTATACTGTTCATACATACATGTATGCTGCTTTTTTGACAGTGTTGGGTCGGGGGTTGGGGACTGGAGTAGATTGTCCTGTGGTAATGAACACAGGAATGTGTGTGTGTGTGTGTGTGTGTCTGTGTGTGTGTCTGTGTGTGTGTGTGTGTGTGTGTGTGTGTGTGTGTGTGTGTGTGTGTGTGTGTGTGTGTGTGTTCATAGGTTCATACTAGGCTATCTGCCCTAGGGCATTTATAAGCCTAGCCACAGTGTGTATGGCTTTCGCCACCCGTTTTAAATTAATTTTGCTATGCCCTTTTTCGAGATTAGTATACTGTACCTCTGTCTAACAGTGACACAGAAGTGATACCCGGGGTAAACCTACGATCTCCCATCCACTCATCAAGATTCCTCTTGAAGAGAGTCAATGAGGGACTCTGCCTAACCTGGACTGGGATTTTATTCCAGAGTGAAGGGAGCCTCTGGGTTATGAATCTGTCCCTCCAGCATGTCCTATTTATTTCAGTGCTGAGGTTCAAGTCCCTCGTGCGTGTAGCTCAATGGGATTTGGATTTTCTGAGGTGCAGCATGTCCATTAATTCCGGGTTGGACATGGCTTTATACGTCAGGCACAGATCACCTCTGAGCAGGCGGTATGCCACTGAGTAGAGCTGGAGTTTCTTTAACCGGGCAGCATACGGCATCTGTTTGAGCCCCTTGATCCTCCTGGTGAGGTACTTTTGGGGTCTTTCCAGTTGCTGCAGGTGTCTGGTAAGGTACATCCCAAAAGGGGCATTGTACTCAATTATGGGCCTGATGAGGGATGAGTAAAGAGGCATGATGACCTCCCCTGATCTAGATGTGAATCCCTTCATGATTAGGTGGGCTATATAAAATGTTTTTCTAACCACTTTGGCCACGTGGTTGTCAAATGAGAGATTGCTATCAACTTGGGTCCCCAGGTCCCTAATTACTTCTTCTGTTCTTAATGGATTACCACCTATGTGGTAATTTGTGGGCACTTTGTTTTTGCCAAAGGGGATGACTATACACTTTTTGGCGTTTAGCTTGAGGCCATGGCTCTGGCACCAGTTGTCTGTTTCTATGAGGCCCTTTTGGAGGATGCTTGTGTCAGCTGTAGAGTCTATTATGGCACCCAGTTTGCAGTCATCTGCAAGCTTGGTCAGCTACAGTCCTTCCATGTTGGCCTGTACCTCCGAGAAATATATACCGAACAAGAGAGCTCCCAGGACTGAGCCTTGTGGCACACCACTTGTAACTGGTTTGGAGTCTGACATGGCTCCAGCTATTCTAACCATGTGGGTTCTGTCCTTGAGCCAGTTTGCAACCCATCTAGTGACATAGGGGTTTATATTTAAGCTGGTGAGCTTATCTATAATGCCCAAGTGGGGTATTGTATCAAAGGCTTTTGCGAGGTCCAGGTAGGCTGTGTGGACCACCTTCTCCTTGTCAATGGCCTTGGTGACTGTTTCAAAGAAATCGACCAGGTTTAAGAGGCAGGATCTGCCCTTAACAAAGCCGAACTGGGTAGGATCCAGTGTCTGTAGGTCCCCAATATCTTTATTTATAAGGTCCATGATGATCCTTTCCATAGCTTTGCAGACCAAACTAGTGAGACTTATGGGGTGATAGTTTCCAGGATCCGTTGAGGCACCACCTTTGTGGAGAGGGACCACTGTTGCTGTACGCCACTCTTTGGGTACATATCCTGTAGTAAGGCTGAGATTGAACAGTAGTTTTAGGTTTGGGCTTAGCTCTTCTTGAAGTTCATGTAGGACGCAGCCCCGGACACCGTCTGGTCCCATTGATGCTGTGTTTCTTGCTTTGGAGAGGGCAGCTCTTACCTGAGCATATGAGATGTCAGGGGGGCAGCACTCTGCTGGGATAGATATTAGCCCTTTTGGTGGGGAGGGGGGCAGAAGTTTGCGCTGAACCTGTCAGCTAGGATGTTGGAAATGTCTGCAGGTTCGGTGTATTTTTTGTCATTTTGGACTAATTCTGAGCATATCTGGGAATTCCCACCCAGGTTCCTAACATAACTAAAGAAAGCCTTGTGATTATCCTTAGTGTCCTGTGCAATTTTTCTCTCGAAGCTGGCCTTAGACGATTTTATGAGTGCCCGTAGTTTTTTGCTAATACTGATCAGAGATGCCTTCCCTTTTTGGGATTTTGCTCTATCATGTAGTAGCTTCCTCCTTCTATTGTATAGTTTGTTTATGGCTGGGGTCCACCAGACAGGACGCCTGCCTTTGGAGGATTTGGTCTTGGTTTTATTTGGGATTGCATGATCCATGCATTCCTGAAGGTGTTCATAGAATGCGTTTATAAAGGATTTTGCGGTCTGGGCCGTATTATCCACAGGCCCGGGGGTTTTGAAGGATTCTACCTCGGTTTTGAGGAGTGTGAAATTTGCTTTAGAGAAGTTTTTCACTGTGGTTTTCTGGGCATGGGGTGGGGTCGGGATGTGAATATCCAGTGAGATTAGTTTATGGTCTGATCTTACCAGTGAGGGATACACTTCTGGTCTGGAGCATAGAGTCCCCATGTTGGTGATGATCAGGTCCAGTATGTTTTCCCCTCTTGTGGGAGTGGTAACAAGTTGTTTCATAGCATTTGAGTTTATAAATTCTAGGAACCTTTGGGCTAGGGTGTTGGAGCTAGAGTAATGCTCCCAGTCTATGGTAGGGTAGTTGAAGTCACCCAATATAATGGTGTTTGGAGAGACCTTCATATTTTTCAGTGTTCTCAGGAAGGCCGAGTGGGGTTCCTGGGTTTGGGAGGGTGGTCTGTCGCAGGCTATAAACTGGAAGGCAGTTTTACCCACTGTTAGTTGCACATGGATAGTCTCTGATGCTTCGTGCTGTGCCAACAACCTGGAGGTGTGGGTATCTTTGACAAATATTGATACTCCCCCTCCTTTTGTGGTTCAGTCCAAGTTTTGGGGCCAAAAAGCATGGTATGAGGTATAACCTGGTAGTGCTGGGGTGCTCTCGAGAGCCTTGAACCAGGTTTCTGTTACTGCACAGATATCGATGTTCTCCATGCTAAGGAGAGTTTCGAAAAGTGCATCTTGAGGTTTAGACTTCTGGCGTTGAGTAGCATTACTCTTAGTTTCTTATCCTTTGTGATACCTATGGAGGTGGGTTTGTCTTTTGAGCCTTGCCTAAAAAAGGCACTATGGGGGTAGCAAGAGCCTTTGCCAATATCCAAAAGCCCAGGGGTGACAGGTGCAAGCCGTCCCTAGCGAAGCATCGTGTCTTGTGTGTGTGTGTGTGTGTGTGTGTGTGTATGTGTCACATGCGTGAGGCATCATTACATGCTACACTCCAGTTAGGAATAAACCATCATCATCCACATTTTGTTACTCTCCATAAAAGCAAAGCCATGGTCCAGTTACAAAGAAATGCTCATGTTTAGTAAAACGATCCACATATATTTTTAATCACCAAAACTATAGTCATCTGTTTTAATATATAATCAGCTTTCTAAGAAGCAGAAACAAATTGTGTAATCCATGTACTAGCCAGCTTTACCCTTCTTCCGTCTGCATCCTTTATTCTTAATATAGTGCTTTATAATTCTGCTCTTTCTTTTAAATTATTATTCCAAAAATGGATCTTACAAGAACCAATGACAACTTTACCCATAACATTTGTCACTTCTCCTATTTTCATATCTTTGATACCCTACATTTGTCTCTCTACATTTTAAGAGGTTGTGTTACCAAATTGCTTTTCAGTGAACTCCAATACTGTAAGCCATTTCCATTAAACAGGTTTAAACCTAACTTATTTCACTGATGGGTAAGCCACTCACATACTCCTTTATCCCTTACAATAACCAGCGCTTAGGTCACACGCAGGTTATAAAGTTACCAGGTTGGAGCCCTTTCAATGGAATAAGCTCTCAGTAATAAAAATCACTGAAAGGAGACCAAGTTAATTCAATGAACTTTCTATGAATCGTATTCTTCTTCTCTCATGTGAAATTCCTAATTAAACTTTATCAAGACTGGTCCCCTACATTCAGTCTCTGCTATGCATTTTCAAATCAGAAGGAAATGAATAGGATGCTCTTTTGTCATTTGAGTTGGAAACAGTCTGAACGAATATCGTGTTCCTAGGTTATGGAAAGTGACCCATATAACCTTTTCATAAAGATGCTCCTATAAATGTTATGAACATCTAAGGCCATTTGCCATATTGTCTTCCCTTAATGACATTTTTGAAAATTCATCTATCCTAACATTATGATATTACCTAAACAACTTTGTTCTCCTACAAATGTTATAAACATCTAAGGCCATATTGCCTCCCCTTAATGAGATTTTTGAAAATTCATCTATCTTAACATGATATTACATGAACAATTATGTTCTTTCATATAGGCAATGTTTTTTTTACCCAGGGCATGGTACTGAAACTGTCCTTCATCACACTGTATATTGGACCTCTCCAAGGTTTTGATACTGACAACTCCATCTCCTGTGGGTGCATTCCTCTGAAATAGGTATACAGCTAAAGTTATGAATTGGATCAAAACTTATCTAGGAGGCAAACAGAAATTGGTCATTTGGGAAGATTCACTTCAACCCCTTCAAGGTGTTCTTCAGGGACCAACAGAGTATTTTCTTTTGTTTAATATTTTCATTACAATATAAAGAAACCTTCTGCAGCCACAGTTACTGAACACTCTGATAATTAAACTGTTTTATTTTTCTGCTGCATCAGTAGCTAAAGTCAATGAAGACCTCCAGCTTGACTTTGACTTAGTCCAAAAATGGATTACAGCCTCACAGCTGTATTTAAATCTTCAGAAAAGCAAACTTGTGGTTTTCACACCAGGAAGTCTCTTTGCTGTTCGACTTTGATCATAAATTTATTCTCTGAATCTGACCCTGACTCACAGCTCAATAAAAGTCGCACAGTTAGTACTTGATGTCTTTATGTCACGTATGTTCAAAAAATACATAAGCAATGTCATTAATAAATCTAGTTAAAGGTTAGGGTCACTTTACAGAGTCAAATCCTTCATGACCAACTCTAATCACCTTACATTACAGCCTACCCTGTAAAGCCTCTGTTATTTTTACCTGTGCCATCATTCAAGCTGTGTAAGGTAAACAAGTTTATGACAAATCTTTGGGATTTACTGCTGGAATTTTATCTAGACCCCACCACTATACTTCTCTTAGACCCTACACTGTAAAGAGCTCAAGAATTAACTCTCTATGAGCCAGTTTAAAATGGCCACAATATCATATACATTGCCAAATACCTAACCCTGTAACAAGAACTATAATTGCATTTCCTACATCTAAGTATTTGCTTTACAGTTTACAAACTGTTAAAGGCTCACCTACATACCCTTTGCAGTTTACAAACTGTTAAAGACTCACCTTTTATCACTATGAGGAACCTGCTGACTGTGTCACAGCTGCATAAAAGTGGAATAAACTGCTTACTGAAATCAAAGCACTTATAAACTTATTGTCATTCATGGCATTAGATCACACTAAATAGATAAGAATTGTACTTGTAGACTTAATTATCCATATCTTCAAATCACAAACCTGTTTTCCACTTTGTTCATGCAATTTGCCATCAATTCAATCTATTACATGGTTTCCTTTTTCACTCTATGCGTATTTCCCTTGCCTTTTTCTGATTGTATAATTTCTTCTCATTCTTCAGCTTTTCTTCTTAATTTTATGTTTATTTCTGTTCTTTTCTGTAGACCCATCTAGCAGGATCCTCCAGTCACCCATATCAGTCAGTTTAATTCCCTTACACGTGGTGCTTCTGATAGCATGCTTTAACGATCCTGCCTTATGCACATCTTTTTGACTATTGTATTATCATTTACTATTGTGCATAACTTGTTTCAACTTGCTCCATTTTGAAAAGTATATTATGAAATTTATTTTTATTTTTTCTTATGCATGACCCTCAGGTTTTTATTTTGCTCTTATAATGACTTTTAAAGTTAACAGATATGTAAACTGTTGTTGTTTTTGGAGCCTTTCTCTCTGCGCCTTCGCTTTACCTTCATTTTGAATATGTTTTAACTAGTTAACATTTTCTGGTCAACAAAAATAAATTAAGTATGTATTCAGATCCATAGGATACAGAGATTTGCCCTGAGTATGGCCGAGGTGAGCCAAGATGGTTTAGTGACTTAGGTGCTGCAGGATTGGAAGTGAGTGGACAATATTACTTAGGTCATCTTAGAGGGAGGAAGTCAGTCTGACCACTACAATCCCAGCAACTACAGGAAGAGATATATACATGACATACAGCATGGAGGCCAGAGACATTTCCTTGGCTCCACTGAGCTCCATCCATGCTGCATCCTTCAAGGTGCAGGTATAAGGATGCATATGCAGGAGAAGGCAGAGTGTGCCTTCATGTCTAAGACTGCACAGATCAGCCACTTAGTGAAGGGTTAGAGCGAAAAACAAATAAAAAAATACTTCATGACCAGAATCAATAATTTCCCATTTATCTGGGAAAAATAGCAAAATATAGAAAGTTTGGACTGAGTATTAGAAAAATCATAAAACTTTCGTTTAAACTAAATTGTTTATTTCTTGCATTTCCTACTTATAATACTGCTTAGTTTACTGAGTGTTCTGTAATTATATTTGTTTTATGTCTGTAAATATGTAGATGAATTTATATTTGTAATGGAGTATTAATAATGCCTGTAACTTTTGTATAAAATCACAAGAATTAAAATTTTATATCTTGAAAATGGTAATTCATTTTGCTAGGAATCATAAATCACTATTGTTGTTCATGACCAACTCTCATAGGCTCAAAGGTCCATAGGTAGGTACTAGGCTATTGGCCCTAGGGCCTATATAAGCCTAGCCAAAAAGGTACCCTGGCTTTCGCCACCCAAGAAAATTATTTTCCTGTGCCCCTGTTGAGCAGAGCCACAGAGGTGATCCCCGGGGTGAATTTCTTATCTCCCATCCAATCATCAAGATTTTTCTTGAAGAGTGCTAATGAGGAGCTTTGTTTGATATAGATAGGTAGTTTGTTCCAGAGTATGGGAAGTCTCTGGGACAGGAATCTATCCCTCCAGCATGTTCTGTTTATTGTGGTGACAAGGTTTAGGTCCCTAGAGCATGTAGCTCGGAAGGACTGGGATTACTTTAAGTGGAGCATATCCAACAGCTTTGGGTTTGACATAGTTTTGTATGTTAGGCAGAGATTGCCTCTGAGTGGGCGATATGCGATGGAGTAAAGCTGGAGTTTTTTGAGACGGTCTGCATAGGACATCTGTCTGAGGCCAGTAATCCTCTTTGTGAGGTATTTCTGTGGCCTTTCCAGTTGTTGTAGTGGCATTGTACTCTATAATGGGTCTAATGAGTGACAAGTAGAGGGGAACAATGACCTCTTTTTTCCTGGATGAGAAACCTTTTGTGATAAGGTGTGCCACATAGAAGGATTTCATGACTACTGTGGCGATGTGATTATCAAAGGAGAGACTACTGTCCACCTGTGTCCCAAAGTCTCGTATCACACTTTCATTGTTTAAATAGACTACCGCCTATGTGGTAGTTCATGGGTACAGAGTTTTTACCAAAGGGGATGACAATGCACCTTTTGGCGTTGAGCTTGAGGCTATGGCTTTGATACCAGGCATCTGTCTCAGTGAGGCCCTTTTGTAGGATGTCCACATCGTTAGGAGTTTCGATTATTGCTCCTAGTTTGCAGTCTCCCTACAGTAATAAGGAACAAAAGGGCTTGGTTATTGCAGGCGTTTCATAGTAAGTAGGCATGGAGCTGAGCTACCAAAAAGTATCAAATCAGTTAGTGATTTGATCTAGTCAGTTAATGAATCAGTCAATAAATTAATAGTTCCCAGTGTGCTGTGCATGATATCAACTAATTTCTCTCCTTCATTCCTTTCAATTGTCTAGACTTTTGCAGAATGTCTAGATGTTTGTGTCATATTTTTCATCTGTTCCTCATAACATTTATGGTTACCTGGCAAATCACTGCTGATTGAAGTCACTAAATAATGACATACATTTGAGTTTCAGACTTCATATCCTTCAGAAAATGCATGCAAATTCAGTTATTTTAGCAACTTTCTAAGTTTATAAAAATTATATTTAAAATCTGTTCCTATTGTTGGGTCTTCGTCCCGCCATAATTTTAGGCTTTGTCCAGATTTCTTGGGCTAAGAGGTTGAGAGTTATGCTGTCCTTGGATGTTACTAATGTTACACATTTGCTTCTGGTTTCCTTAAATGTTGCACTGCATCATTGCACACCATCAGTTAATATTCTGTTTTTTTGTTGCTGGTATTTTGCAGTACTTATCAAGGGGTTTGAATAATTTGACTCCTTGTCAATCATTCAGAGCATCTGCAATAGAACATCTGGCAGGAATACATTGTAGCATACTTAGAAATCTTTTCTTCTCTTATGGTTCACGCAGAACGTACATGAATTAATTGCAACATTACTTCTGCACAGTAGCAGAAATGAACTTATAGTTAATGAAAAAGCCATAACAACCTGTATGATACTATCTCTTTAAATGTTAGCTGTGAAGGTAATTATATTTGTACATAGTGTGTTATTAATAATCATGACATTACTTACACACATAATAACAACAATATGTCCCCAGGCCTCCACTGAAAATAGACCTACGTCCAGTCGCACACTCCCGGTCAACAAATGTAAATAAATAAATAAATAAATAAATGTCCATGTCTGCTTATAAACAAGATGTGTACATTAACAAAAAAATATATATATCTATGTATGTACATATATATATATATATATATATATATATATATATATATATAATGGAAAATGAAATCCTGAAAACAAAACATGTGCTTGGTTCTAAAAAAGCTTGAGTAGATCAGTTTTCACAGTTCATGGAGAGAAATTGCACACTCAGATTCCTTGTTTTCTACCTTTCCAATTAACTAAATCCCTCCTATAGACAGAAGTGCCATTTCCAGCAGGTGGCCAGTAAAAACAAAACATCAAATCAGTGACCCCATCACGGACGTGGAAATTGTCTAAGACGAGGCTGTCCTTCTTGCTTCCTTTGTTACACATTAACATTACATCAGCTGCCTGCTGACCCTATTTGCTCTTTTCCACTTCAACAATATCCCCTACACCATGTGTTCTCTGGCATAGCAAATCCTTTTGTCATCACAGAAAACCAGCCCAGCTGCTCTTGAATTGTTTTGATGACAGATGGGCTTTTCTTAAACTTACAAGGAAAAGAAAAAAAAAAGCTTTCAAGACGTTACCAAACAATGCAATGTGGAATCCAGACTCCTCTCTTTATTGAAGTTGGGCACATTCAGTATCTATCTTTTCTCTTAAACATAAATATAACAAAAGAAAGTAAAAGATGTTGTAAGATATCTGTAATGTGATAGCATCAAGTGCTCAAGAAGTCCCTATAAAAGTGAAACAAAGAGGAATAAAAGGCTTAAAAAAATGCAATGACTTTTAGCAGAGGCCCAGCTACTGTACAAAGTAAGAAGTTGTCTGTACTGAGGCAACACAAATCAAATAAAATATTACAAAATAAGCTTCAGATCTTTTTTGGTACATTTTACAAGGATAGCATACCTGTAGCCTCACTAAACCTTATGTTATGACTCTCCAATATTTACTCTCAAGCCCTCTAAAAATGTACTTTAACCTAGACATGTTACTGCCATCACTTGAAACAAGTGCTCTCAGGAAGTTTATTTGGTCACCCTTCCAGCGATTAGAAGAACTGACAAGTTGCATTCCAGCTCCACCCCCAGTTTTATTAGTTTCCCTACAAGCAGTAGCAGGAGTAACATGGTGGCAGTCAGACCTGAAAAGGATGGGGTGGGGTAGCACCTTCATTCTGAGAATTTCTGACCCTCATTCCTTGCTTTCCTCCATGATACCCCGCAACAGCCAAATATATAGTGATGTAACTGCAGTCATGATGCTCTTCTGACAAACAGAAACATAATCCAAGAAAGCTGAGGTCATATTTCTGCTGTGGTGAGCTTTGATTAGGCTGCACCAAGAGCAATGAATTCAGTTTTGGGGGTAGTTAAGTAGAAAAACTGCTGAAGAAAGTGCAGAGAATGATTACAAAAAAAATTTCATGTGAAACAGAGCACCTCTGTGACACTGTTTAAAAGGAACCTGGACAAGTGGATGGGGCACCATATATTCATACCGAGGATAGTGGCCACAACCCACCTGGACATGAGCAGTCTTTACTAAATACATTCCTAGGTATTGACTACAGTATCTATGATATTATATTGGGATGAAATGGTTAGGCTTGAAATTACTTCTGAGTCGATAGGCTAGTAACCTCCTAAGATTCTATGACAATGAGAGGTGCAGACCAGTTGTAATATAAAGTGGAAGCTATAGGCACTGAGAATTTTCAGTTAAGAGAAGAAAGGAAAGAGACAGAAAACTGGAATGTTCAGTTTAAAGAAGAATGGAAGGAGTAGAGATGCGCTATATGTGTATAAAAGGGCTAACGGGAATAATATGGAGGCTGTACATGTGGAATGAAAATGGGCATTGTTATAGAACAGTACCGCCCTGGTCATTTTGAGCAGAAGTGGGTGTGGCTTGTATGACATGCCAAATGGCCATGATGTCATATGCAAATGATGCATGATTGACTGCCATGCAGATTTGACAGTGACATCGTGCATAAATTGATTCATAATTGACACATATGGAAATCGCCCCTGTGAAATGCTGCAGGTGTTCAATGTAAGTTGTAAGACATTTCCCTTTGCCTTAGGCCAGTGATGCTGAAGCTATGACGTACATGTCAAAGGTGACATACCACAACATTTTGAGTGACACACCAGCAATCACTAACACCCGAGTTACCAACGACACTGCTTTACCAACCACACTGCTTTTGCATTCGTTGCTTGTGTGAAGTGCATTGAATTATTTTGTGCCAGGAGCCAGTTCAACAACACTGCTGCAGATATAAGGAAGTTATTAACCTCAAAAAGTATTTCTATATACTGTCTCGATAGAGTCTGCAAAGGGCAAGTGCTGACATTGTTTTCTCTTTGTGGTTACACTTCTGCAAAGGGCAGGTAGTCTGCATATCTAGGAGTGTGCTGTTTTACATTTTTCTCAACTGTCCCTCTTAATTCCTCCTAAAACTGGCAACTTTTTACACTTAATAATGACAACAATTAGATTCATAAACTTATTTTACTTCAGAAAATGTTTATTAATTCTCATCTGTTTTTTCTTTCTATGTCTCAAATTAATAGTACTAGTAGTTTAAAACTGTCCATGTCTGTTATTACTAGATTTGTCCCTGATTTTGTTGAGATTTATCCCTCATTTATTTATTTAGTAAGTTAGTTTTTATTTATTTATTTTTGTTTGGGGGGGGGGGGGCACCAGCAGAGTTAAGTTAGGTATTTTCCGAATTTTTGACATGCTGAACCCAAAAGGTTCACCATCACTGCCTTAGGCTAATGAATCTTTGTAACAGAAGGTGGAGTGAAGGTACACTTTAAAAAAAAAAACGAATTGTTTTCCCCAGGATGTTTCCTGCTAAAGTAATATTTCATGTGGTCACTTTGCAAGAAACAGTTTAAGTCCATGAATGGTACCTTGGCACACATGGTTCCAAGCCATTTAGACAAATTCATGTGGAGAAGTAAATATGGGAAAGACTTTGATCAGCTGTTTACCTGTTGTCTTGGTCATAACCTTGAGCAATTAATCTGACAGGGAGAATGAGCATCCTTGACTGACCCACACTCTTTTTTTTTTGGAAAAAATTGCCATTTTAATTGCAATTTAGTTTGTATTTTACATTCCATTTTTTTAACCTATCCTTTTTGGGGAAATGGGGCTATAGTGCACATTCTTGGGGAAGAGGTTCTATAGTGCATAGTGTTGGGAAGTGGGTCTATAGTGCACAGTGTTGGGAAGTGGATCTATTGTGTGCAGCATTGGGAAGTGGGTCTATAGTCCACAGTGTTGGAGAAGTGGGTCTATAATGTACAGTGTTGGGGAAGTGGGTCTATAGTGCACAGTGTTGCTTTCTTGGGTGTCTGGGTGTGTTAGGTATTAGAAAGTATATATTCTTGTCCATTTTTTGGCATGTTATTAAATGCAGTTCATCATAAGAATGCTTGTCCAGTGCCTCATTTCTGCTTGTATTTTGGCTAGGAGTTTACATGCATCTTCCAGTAAGTGAAAACAATTGCATATTTATTTCTGTAATAATCAGTTTACAATTATATTGTTATACATTTTTTCTTACTGTTCTGTATAGTTTAAACAACTGATCTTATCTTTTCTGTGTCTTAGAAATACATGGGCAAGTTCCAGTTATAGTTAGTGCTGTTTCTTTAGCATTTCTCTTCGGCATTATTGTATTGTAGTACCATACCATTTGTCTAGATGGGTGTTTCTTAATGAAAATGTCTATGTTATTTAAGCAATAACCCATGCCTGGGTGTGGGTAATGCTGGAATCATCCACGGTCGGTGTGGTTTGGTCACGAGGGCGAAGCCCGAGTGGCCAAACAAAGACAACCGTGGGTAAATCCAGCATTACCCACACCCAGAAGTGGGTTATTGCTGTTATACAATGACATTATTTAAGAAAAAATATACTTACTTTTCTTAAATAATGGCATTGTATAATGCCTCCATGCTGCCCTTCTGCGGCAGTTCTGATGTACTGCGCATGCGTATGCTTACACAGTACATCAGAGCTGTGTCTGGAAGCAATGGAGAGAGGAAGATCTCCACTGCTTTTTTAAATGTGTCTCGCTGTGTTAAAAGAGTTTAACATAGCGAGATAGCTTTATAAAAAGCAACGGAAAAAGGAAGATCTCCGTTGCTTTTTTTTTTAAGATATCTCGCTATGTTAAAGTCGTTTAACATAGTGAGATTACAACAACGGAGCTCTTCCATTCTCCGTTGCTACCAAAAACTCAAAAAACCCCAAGACTATTACTAATGAAAAAAGTCTGGGCGACCGGACCTTTTTCCATTAGTATAAGTCTGATTTACAATGGGCATGCTGACCAATCAGTGTGCATGTTTTGGAATATTAATGGGGCATTGTATAATAATCAGTAAATTACTAAACAACATCAGAAGAAATCAGAGACAGCTGAGAGATATGCATGCCATGTAATGAACTTCTATCTTAATGCATAAATCTGTTTTAATAAACAGCACTCTGGTAATATACAACACATCTTCCATTTGTATTAGTTCTAGTGGCAGTACTGTTTCTTTGCCCCTTCGAGCTAACATGCCTCTCTCCATTCATCACTCATTACACCCATTATAGAGCACAATGCCCCTTTTGGTATGTACCTCACAAGACATCTACAACAACTGGAAAGGCCACAGAAATACCTCTCAAAGAGGATTACTGGCCTCAAACAGATGCCCTACGCAGACCGTCTCACAAAACTCCAGCTTTACTCCGTCGCATATCGCCTACTCAGAGGTGATCTCTGCCTAACATACAAAGCTATGTCAAACTCAGAGCTGTTGGACATGCTCCACTTAAAGAAATCCCAATCCCTCTGAGCTACACGCTGTAGGGACCTAAACCTTGTCACCTCAGTAAACAGAACATGCTGGAGGGATAGATTCTTGTCCCAGAGATTCCCATACTCTGGAACAGACTACCTATCTATGTTAAACAGAGCTCCTCATTAGCACTCTTCAAAAAAAATCTTGATGATTGGATGGGAAATAGGAAATTCACCCCGGGTATAATTTCTGTGGCTCTGCTCGACAGGGGCACAGGAAAATAATTTTCTTGGGTGGCGAAAGCCAGGGTACCTTTTTGGCTAGGCTTATATAAGCCCTAGGGCCAATAGCCTAGTACCTACCTATGAACCTATGTTTACCCAATGAATATTCATGAGACCAGTAAAAACATCACTATGAAAATTAATTTATTATTCAAACACGTCACTGGGTGGTGGGCAGGGTTCAGGAAGAACTTGCTACTGCGCATCTCGGGAGGTACTGTTCTACAACAATGCCTGAAACTGAATGCAAAAGACTATTGCATCCCAGGGAGCTGATGGGAAAATAAAATAGGTCAATGGAAACAAATCATTAAACACAGGACAACAAACAGCTTTAAATTAGCTTAGAAGGAGGGCAGAACATGAAATTAAATTATATCAGAGAATAAATATTCTTCACTGATACATAAAAGACCAATGATTGCCCAAAAATGAAGTCCACAACTTCATGGTAATGTAATAAACTGCTGTGTAGCACAGAAGAGAAAAAATAGCCACCATATTTACTAATCTCACTAAATATGCTTCATATGCTATAGTCAGTGACTGGATTAAAAAAAAAAAAGCAGAACTACAGCAAGTAATAGTAGCGACATCAGATTCAACTTACTTACCTTTTAAGAAGCTACAATTAGTGAGGGCAAAAAATAAACAAACAGAACTAATTCAAGCAACTGCAGCACCTGCAATTACAGACGTGTGTGTGTGTGTGTGTGTGTGTGTGTGTGTGTGTGTGTGTGTGTGTGTGTGTGTGTGTGTGTGTGTGTGTGTGTGTGTGTGTGTGTGTCTGCATGCGTATACATGTGACAGACTGTGGCTCTCTGCCTATGCATCAGCGTGCATGTATATACTTGACTATGTCTGCACGAGTGTGTGTGTGTGTGTGTGTGTGTGTGTGTGTGTGTGTGTGTGTGTGTGTGTGTGTATGTGTGTGTGCATGTGTATGTATGTGCATGTGTGCATTTTGATGTGTGCATATGTCTGTGCACATGTGCATGCATGCACATTATTAAATACGTATACAACTTATATTTTTGATTTAAAATACTTCCATAAGCAACAGTTACACATTGAATAACAAGTTTGAAACATTAATAGGAGGAACTGTATTGCATCAAAACTACAAAAAATATATACTCATAATAAAACAAATTAACAGACAGCCCAGTTTCTAAGCACAATAATGCCCTCCATGGTGTGCATTACATGGTAATAATGGACATTAAAGAAACAAGGAGGCAACCCACCTACTGGGTAAGACATCAAAAAACTTCTGGGCTCTGACTGTTGGTTATTTTCATGCAACACCCAACCTGTCAGGCATTATTAGTTGTAGAGTAGAGGAATAAAAGCTGACATCAAATGGGAGTGCAACTAGAAAGGATTCACTGAAGCAAACAACATACAGACCTGTTAGTCTGATGTCTGCACAATCATATATTTAGAGGTATGTTTTGCATAATGAGCATAAATTGTCTGTAAAAGCCCATCTTGTTTTCTGCATAGCCAATATATCGTCTACCTTCTGCTGTACAGCAGTATCCTGTCAATTTGGTGTCAATCCTCTAAGATAGAAAGGTGGCCATTGGGCACTTGCTGTTTCTCTGAAGTTGGGCAATAGCCATGTGTTATTCCTATGTAGCCAGACAATACTCATTTGTTCTTCTTCCAAAGCTAGTTAATGGCTTCCTGGATCTCACATTCACAAATAGATCCCTAATTGTTTATTTACATCAAAAAACAACAAACTGCCGCCATCTTTCAAAAATATTTAAGGGAAGAAACTATCAAACCCACAAATACTCCAAAAACACACACAAAAAAAAACAATAAAAACACTCACCTCAAACACATTACCAAGTTTCTTTAAAAATAATAATTAAAAAATAAATAAAACAAAACAGAAATCAGGATTCTGACACAAACTGAACACACTTTGTATTAGTAAAATCATAAATGATTGAAATGTAGGTGCATTACCAGCGAAGGAATAGCAAATGATATCCAAAAAGGTAATGCAGATGTAGTAGGAAAACACTGGCATGCATTGTTTGACCTAATACAAATTTAAAGGTATAATGCACTAGAAAAAAACACTGCATGGATACAAGAACACATTCAAATAGAAAAAAAAAATAGCAAATATATCGGAGAAACACTAATAAATGCAACATGCATACCCTCAGCTAGATTAACTTAAGAAAAATGATGGAGGTGGATGGAATGCATAGCTATTTGCACACATACACACATACATATATTTTTCAGTTTGTGGAAACTGCCACTAAAATATTGCCATTGTGAGTGCTTTTAGTGAGCAGTAAGCATATCATCATCATCATCTAAACTAACATAAAATGATGAAGAGTACCACTACTGCATGCATATATGTGTCTTTTGGTTTTGGGAGTTGTCACAATATCATGTGAACAGGTTTAAGTTTGTGTTACCTGCAAAGCAGTATACATGTTTGCGAAGGGCTGAACTAGTGATATGTTCATCTCCTCATCTACTCGTTCGAGATGTTATGTACTACTGGTACTTGCTTATAAATGGGACTGTGTAATAGTACACGGTACTTTGATAGAAGGGCCCTTTAATGGCTACTCTAAATATATCTTAATAAAATTCCACACAATTAAGAAGTTAAAATTCATCAATTAATAAATTAAAATTGGAGGAGGAGCTATTTTATTTTAAAATGCAATACAGAACATATAATTATCATACATGGACTACTAAATGTAAAATTTAAAGTGCAAAAATCTAGATAGTCATTTTATAAGCGCAGTAAGATACTTGTGAGTGTGCATGGTACTTGCTGGCACTTGCCCTTCAGGCTGATGCTTCACAACATGCCTGGTGCTTGGACATACATTAATATGTGTACAATGTATCTGTATTCTCTCTCTCTCTCTCTCTTTCTCTCTCTCTATATATATTTATATTTATATAAATGCATGTATACAGGGGCATTCTGACTTTGAAAATGGTGTTTATTTCTTTAATGTGCCATAGAGGTGAGATGCTCCCACAATATTAGTCAGGTAAACTATGTATTAGCCAGTTAAGAAGGCACTACGAACCAGTTAATGCTGTAGAAAAAGAGGCAGCCTACAGCAGTAAGACAGGAAGTTCTTTCTTCAGGTAGAAGGTTGAGCAGGACGTGACCTAAAAGACCCTGAAGGTGTTGAACATGACATCCCAATTAGGAGTAACTTGCAGAGTACACATGAAGGAATCGTAAGGACTATAGATGTGGAATCAGGTTCTGGATGTGGCCTACAGCTTGGGACTTCTAATAGAAGCCGGAATACACTTAATCTCAACCCCAAGGTCAAACAGCTGATACCTACCTTTCCTTTGATTTGCTGTGCTGCACACTAATTCTGTCTTAACTCAGTTCCAGTAGCTGCTCAGCTCAAGTGCTGATATGTTTTCTTCACTTCAGCAGCTTCATTTTTTCCTTATATGACTTTTACATTATTGGAGTTAGATTTTTCTCTGCTATTCCTGATTCCCACCAGAGAGCTACAGGTTTCATTCAGTTTCATTCAGTTTCTTTTCATGAACTGGATTATCGTGTGCAAAATATAAACAAAGTCATCCCTCTTCAGTAACATCCCTTCCCATTTTATAGTTGCATGAGCTGAATGCTGTCAGGAAAATCATCTGTATAGAACTGCTGTCACTTGCTCACCCTCACTTAAAATAATACAAGGAAAGTAATACATTTTTAGGAGAAGCCACTATGGACAATATATACTCCATTCAGATAGTAACCAAAGTTCAGGATCAAACCTTGGGCCTTGAATTTGAGAGGTAGTAACACTAACCACCATCCTTTTGTCTTACCAAAAAGGCACTTGTTTAAAAGTCCGATGGTCAGACATTTCTCAAATTAGGACAAAAGACAGTGGTGGTAGTGGAGATGGCTGGGAGGGCAGGGGGCTATCGGCAAACAGTTCACTTATTATCTCATTTCACCCATTACTTAATGTTTTTTATGTACTTTTGGATGACTTTAGTTGTATAAATTGGAAGTGAGAGGCCCATTTCAGCCACTAGCTCTTACAGCAATGAAATAATATGAAAATTACAATGATGTGGCAGTAAATAACAGTTACTATAAGAGCAATATGTAGACAATATATTCATGTTGCTTACAATGCAAAATGTATAACAGCAGTAAATAGAGAAAACCATCACTACAACTGCCATATGCAGAAAATGCATTCATATTGCAAATGCTTACTTCTTTGAGCAGTCACTTCACTGTATGATGTTGAAAGCTATACACTTTACACGTAACAGGAAGGAGCATTTGTATGGCAAACCATCATATTACCTTCCTATAGCCACATCATCTAGCTTCATCTCACACACACATATCATTTTAGTAAGAAAATAGTAGTAGTGGTGGCTGGAAGCTGTCTGATGCAAACTGCAAGGGGCATAGACAGACGGATTCAGAACAGCATTTTAAGGAATGTTGTGAGACTGAGACAGCAAAGTAAGATGTGAATACAGAGCACAAGGAGCCTCATGAATGTGTGCACCTTCAGTGCTCCTACGAGAAATGGACAACGCCCTTGGTTATGAGTTTGTAACTCAAAGTTTGTTAATAACATGTCCTATAGGAAGATGTGAAGCTATCCTAATTCGCTGAGAGTCAGAGATTGATGTTTTCTTAATTATGGAGCCAATAATAATCAGAACAATCTGCTTAAATCTTTTTGTCATTTGTTTTATGTCTCTGATATAAAAACAAGAATGCCATACTCCAGTTCTGGAATGAATACACCTTTTGACAGTGTATCTCTGGGTTCCAAAGCTGAAAGATGTGCTAAGCAACATACTAATTTTAAAGAATACTTTGTGTATATATCCTATAAAAAATAAAGAGGGATAAGCTAAATTCCATGCAACAATCTATAGAACTTCACACTTTTACTTAATCCAAAGAAGTACAATGTTGTTATGTCATTATGATATGAGGCAGAGTTAAATGGTTTAGTCACATCAAGAAAGCCCACATCTGTCAATTACCTCTCATTCGTATGGTGATAAACGACATTAGTGAGGAAAACCGGTGAATTAGGGGTGTTGTGTCCTTTTCAGAATCAGTGCTGAATGTTGAATCTTGTAGAAGAATCCAAGTTTTTCTTTGGACCTCTTTATTTGGCTGGATATAATCTCTTCCAGAATAGTTTATACAGAAAATAAGGGTAATACTGGCCTATATAATATTTATTGCATCAGATGATCTTTGTTTAGGCAGAAGCAGTACAGTTGAGGCCCTCCAAATTTCTGGAAAGACCCCAGTGGTGAGGGAGAATGTATGTCTACAAGGAATGACAATACAAGTGTGGCATTCCTTAAGGAACACTTAGTACAGGTGATGTGCATCTAGAAATTCTTTCAAGCCAGTGGTTTACCTGTTCAATGGTAACTAAGAAGGAAAGAATGCAAAAATGAAAGGATAAAACCCAAGATTTTGTAATAAAGTCAACATGAAGCTTATCTGTATCTTCAGAGAAGATCACTTGACTTGCATAGTTAGTAACAAATTATTCACCTAGTTCTGTAGGACCTGATTGCCACTGCAATTTAGTTTAATTTGACTAGAAGACTTTGCTCTAATTGCAAGGTTTTTAATTATATGATAAAATCCTCACGGGTTCAATGGAGGTTTACACTGTCTTTGCTTCAGGAAGTTAGCCTTGGCTCTGTTGACTGAAGCCTTATATCTGTTTCTGTGGGTACAGAAATCTAAACAAATGGGATGGTTATTTAGGAAATTCATTCAAGCTTCTTTCCTTGTACATGTAATTGTTCTCTTCTCACTGATGGACTGCATCTGAATGTCGTTATGAGTCTGGGTGCCTCCTTTCCTGAAGGGGCAGGACAGTGCATTTAAAGTGCTCTACCGTTAAATCACAGTACTTTTGAGATGTGACAAGGTAGCAGTCAGTTTTATGGAGCTCAGAATGTAGTGAAACTACATAATTTTGTTTATGGAATTTGTGTGTAGTTGTTCTTGGCATTGTTCCTAATTTACCAAATAATGTACTTGCCTGAACTCCTGAAGAAAGTGCTCCTGCTAGTCTGAAAAACCAAGTAACTGCAAGAGTTATGTCGAGCCGATGAAAGGGACTACATCACATCTGTGTTCCAGTTTCTTAGTGTTTTCTGTTTGTGGGATTATTTTGCTTAGTTCCCCAGGCTTGGGCAATAGGCGGCGGAGGGTATGCTTGATTATTGCCATAACCCCTTCCATCTCTGGCAAGATTTTTAAATTTGCAGTTCCTAATGGTATGAACTTGTTCATCTGTGCTCCTAAATATACAAGCATATTCAACTTTATAATGCTCCATAGTGAATATCGTGAGCAGTTACATTATCCAACTGTGTTGTTTCACCTGTGAGTTCATCTATTAGTTTATGTCTTGCAAGGAAGTCCATATATTCACAGCCGTGTCCATTAAAAAGAGAGAGAAGTTCTGTATGCAACATTGAATCAGGGATTAACCCTGCTGGAAACAGCCACAGTCTCTGACTTTTCGGTATCATATTGGTTTGAATACATTCCAAGAAATATGCATTATCGAACTGTAATTTCTTAAACTTACTGGGGTGGCCACAATGGTGCAGAGGTAAGCATTGTTGCCTCACAGCAAGAGGTTCTCCGGTTCGATTCTCTGCTGGGGTGCCTTCTGTGTGGAATCTGCATGTCCTCCCTGTGGTAGCGTGGGTTTCCTCCAGGTGCTTCGGTTTCCTCCCACATTTCAAAGACATGCTGTAGGTGGATTTGACACTCTAAACTGGCCCTAAGCATGAGTGCGTGCATGTGTGTGCCTTCTGTGGAAGGTTGGGCGCCGGGCTGGCAACTCAACACCATAAAAAACTCTACTGCCAATCATGAGCAAACAGGTGATCCGCTATTGTCAACCCCTAACTGGGAAAAGCCGAAATAAGAAGAAGAAGACCAACATAGCTTTTCTCAGGTTTTGCTGCTTTAACATAGTAATCACTGAATAATGAACAATTTACTAATGATATAGGAAGTCTGTTTGGAACTAATCTAGTCTTCTGCTTTATGATTTATTTGTAACAAATTTAGGCTGATTGAGTTCTTTAATAATTTTATCATTAATATAATAGCCTAATAAAGCTTCCCTTTAGTTCAGAATTGCAGTGACAGCCCCGGTGGATAATGAAATACCCCAGTGAGTTACATTGTGTTTACCCAGACCTGGGGATACTCCATTAATTTTGTTTATTTTACCAGATGGACTATGAGTAAGTAAATAATACACCAGTTGCAGTTCCAGTGTAATGCATTTATCAATTAGACAATTGCACAGTAGGCAGTCTGGGCTACAGTCTGAATTTTGAGAGGAGGTGGTAATTAATGTACTAGAAATTGTGTGTTAACCAATAAAAAGACCCAGTTCTTACACTGGTCAGTTTTTGACTGTTAGAAGAGTTATGTGTTTTTGCTATAAAGTAAGGAATTAAACTGGTAGGTTTCAGCCAGTATTCTGTTAATGACACAATAGCTAGCTTATGCTGTTATAACCAGGCCTCAAATAAAATGCAATTATTTATTATTGTACACAGACACTGCTAAGTAAATTTTAGGTATATGGACTTTGCAAAGGTCAGGCTTTATAGCCCTAGTAAGCATACTGACTATATTAAAAGACTTAGTAAGTATATTGGTTATAACCTGAGAGAATTAAACCAAGAAATACAGAACTGGAGGAAGCTTGCTAATAGCTCCTAACCATAATCTCTGTGCTACACCACTAAAAGTCATCAATAAACTGTTTTCATTTTTGTCTATTATCTCCAGTAGTTCAGATCATAGTTATTGCTGACTGCTTATGGTAACTGAAAAGCAGCTCCATTTTTAATGCCTCCTGCACTAACAATACATACAGTTGCAGATATAATAAAACAGCATTTTGTCACAGATACTTTTTGTATAATGTTTTAACTGCATTATGATCTGATTATAGTGGTTCAGGCATGGAATACAACATGCTAAAAAACAGGCATTAAGTCAGTCATTCACTCTCTCAGTCATATAATCAATCAACATGCATTCAATTATCATGCATATGAACTACAACTAAATCACGATTCTAGGTCTGCAAGGGCTGCATTATTGTGGGGAGAAGAAGAGGGGTCATTGTACGTCACAAGGATTCCTGCATTAGTAAGAGTAGTGAACTGATCAGCACAACAATACTCCACACTGAGTGCATGATGTGTGAGTGTGTGTGTGAGTGTGTGTGTGTGTGTGTGTGTGTGTGTGTGTGTGTGTGTGTGTGTGTGTGTGTGTGGGTGTGTGTGTGAGTATTTTAGAGTTAGGTAAGTGGACAGATTTAGTGTGTATGACTGTGAGTATTTTAGGGTTAGAGTAAGGATTAGGTAAGTGGATAGATTTAGTGTGTATGACTGTGACTGTTTTAGGGTTAGGGTAAGGGTTAGGTAAGTGGACAGATTTAGTGTGTATGACTGTGAGTGTTTTAGGGTTAGGGTAAGGGTTAGGTAAGTGGACAGATTTAGTGTGTATGACTGTGAGTGTTTTAGGGTTAGGGTAAGGGTTAGGTAAGTGGATAGATTTAGTGTGTATGACTGTGACTGTTTTAGGGTTAGGGTAAGGGTTAGGTAAGTGGACAGATTTAGTGTGTATGACTGTGACTGTTTTAGGGTTAGGGTAAGGGTTAGGTAAGTGGACAGATTTAGTGTGTATGACTGTGAGTGTTTTAGGGTTAGGGTAAGGGCTGGGTAAGTGGATAGATTTAGTGTGTATGACTGTGAGTATTTTAGGGTTAGAGTAAGGATTAGGTAAGTGAATACATTTAGTGTGTATGATTGTGAGTATTTTAGGGTTAGGGTAAGGGTTAGGTAAGTGGATATATTTAGTGTGTATGACTGTGAGTGTTTTAGGGTTAGGATAAGGGTTAGGTAAGTGAATAGATTTAGTGTGTATGACTGTGAGTATTTTAAGGTTAAGGTAAGGGTTAGGTAAGTAGATAGGCTTAGTGTGTATAACTGTGAGTATTTTAGGGATAGGGTAAGGATTAATAGGCTAGATTTGGTGACTGTACAAGAGATGTCTTTTGTAGTGGTAGTGTTGTGGAAAAGGCTTTTTGTTTGGTAAGCTGCACATTAGGATTAAGGACAGGGTCAGGGTTGGCACATGTTACTATGGTGGATCAAGGGGAACACTATTACTATTTAGACAAATTTGAGCTGAATGTGGTAGGGTTCTGGGTAATACATCAGAAAAGGAAATTTGTGTCTCAATCTGGTACATTGCCACTATAATGAACAGCCAATGTGTTTTGCTTGATAGTTTTATGTTGCTCATTAAACATTTTGACTACTTATTATATAATCAAGCTAAACAACTCCACAGTACTTGAGTGGGTATCTGATTTACAAAAGCCACCAAATACATTAGCACTTGTCAACTACTTCCAATATTTAAAACAACATTTTCAGGCTATATAAAAAAATGAAGATAATTTTTTACATGATACTAAGAATTTTGCCTACTTTTTTCTCTTTCAGCTTCCACTTAAATGCATTTGTTCTTGATATTGCTCCTTAAACATTTTAATGTGTTGCATAACATTGGGTTTAAATGCATTATTTCTTTATACACATTCTTTTTTGGCTCCAACTTGAATATTATGTGCCAAATTATAGGATTTTTAATTTTCATTAATATGAAGCTTCCAATTCTTGGTGTATATAAGTATTTCATAATTGTGACTATCCATACTGCTAAACAGTGAATATAGTCAACCTAACAAAAAGTGATATTTTTTTAAAGCAAAGATAACTGAATGGATTTTTTTGATTTTGCCTGATTTTTAAAAGCAAACATTTTCAGTGCGGATGGCACTGAGATATAATTCACCTGTCTGAGTTCACACTGTGCCAGTAACATAGATTTAAGAATAAGCCTCTAGTCGAAACTTGAGAGGCTAGTGGTGAAGCAGCATGGAAAATGGGAGCAGGAAGAGAAGTCTGCAGAACTGCTGTGTAAGTGTGTGTGTGTGTGTGTGTGTGTGTGTGTGTGTGTGTGTGTGTGTGTGTGTGTGTGCGCGCGCGTGTGTGTAATGGCTGTGTATGTGCATGTGTGCTGGCATGCAAATTGTGTGTGTGTGTGTGTGTGTGTGTGTGTGTGTGTGTGTGTGTGTGTGTGTGTGTGTGTGTGTGTGCGCGTGTGTGTGTGCGTGTGTGCGTGTGTGTGTGTGTGTGTGTGTGTGTGTGTGTGTGTGTGTGTGTGTGATGACTGTGTATGCGCATGTGTGCTGGCATGCACATGGGTGTGTCGTGTCTGTGTATGTGCAACTGTGTATGTGACTGCATGTGGTTGTGCAGATGTGTGTTTGTGTGCTTGTGTGTGTGCCTGTGTGCGTATGTATGTGCATATGCGTTTTTGTGTGTCTCTGTGTCTGTGTTGTATGTCTGTATGTGTGTGTACTTGTATCTGTGTGTATTTCCGTGTATGTGTGTATTACAGTAAGTTATCAGCATGCATGCAGATGTCTTATACGGAGCACGATAGTCCAGACAGTGGTTCTGTATTACCCAGATGAGCTTCATCTTGTTGCTAATGGTTGAGAAATGTGGATTTCACCTTAGTTTAAAACAGTCAGTGATAAAAGGATAGAAACAGATATCCTGTCTAAGTGCTTTATCTGGAACAGAGCATTCATACCACGTGATCAATGTTAAGAATGTTACTTATACTTGTTTTAACCAAGCACTCATGAGTTTGTTAGTTATGTTCAGAAAAAGTCTATGAAAATCTAGCAAATATCCTATCTTGGAAAAATATTTTAAAATTGACTCTAATTATTGTGGAAAACCATCATACTACATCATGTAACCCCTTGAAACACCTGAAGGTGACATGAAGCAATTAAACAATGGAAATTCTGAAACAAGTGCTTTTCAATCTAATATGTACATGTAAATACATCACAGTATTTCAGACTCTCCTACCTCAGCAAGAAATGTTCCACTTTGGGCAACTAAAATATCTGTAATGATAGTGAGATTATGAAATCTCCAAGTCAAATGCTCTCTCAGTCAGAATCAGAATGTTTTTGTTTGCTTTATTAGCTGTAGGGGTAGACATGTCTTGTGTTTCTTGCTCTGCTTGTAGGTGTAGCATTCATTATTAAGGTGCTGTATGTATTAGTTTTAAACTGTATCTGTGATACACTGTGAATTACTCAGTTTGGTAAGGAGTAATAAAGTGCATGCAATCTCAGCCAGGTATCTACCATGCCTTGCTAAAAGGGTGATAGTTCTGTATAAGGTCACGCAGCAAGGTGTGCTTATGATGTCCATCATCCTGTACCCTGAACCTCCATCCACCTTCATGTAAACTGCTGACCTCTGGCCATCTATCTTGCAGAGGCACAGTTTGTAAATAGAGAAGCCAATAATTAGGCAGCCTGTTGAAGAAGAGGGATGAAGCCATGACTATAACCCAGGTGACTCAAATTTTACTAATAGCTCAAGCATCTGCCAGTGCTTTCGGGGAGGATTGTCAAAATTTCTGTGTGGAGAAACCATGCCAAGTGTCTCTCTAGTGGAGCCATGACACAACCCAGAGCTCAGAGGGATAATACCAAGTTGGGGATTAGGAGGACAAAGCAGATTTTACCATTTTATAGGGCTCAAAGCAGAGCGTATACACTGAGGCTACTTCCCATTGCCCACCCAGCCTGATGATGATGATGGTGAAAATGATGATGATGTCAGCCCATGGGGATGGAGCTTAGGGCTAGGAATAAAACACCATTTTTATGCAGTATGATTGCCCCAGCTTTCTCACTCTTCTCCCTGGTCCTGGGGGATGACTAGCCGGTATGGACAAGAGGACATCTGAAATAGAGGGATGGGACCCACCTGGTGATGAGTTATGCTAGGGAAACCTCCAGGACAGTCACTCCAGGAGGAAGGAGCTACTGAAGAAAAACAGGGATCTGAAATCAGTGGCAAGATTCCAAAAAATAAAAATACAGATATAAATAGTTCCAATGAAAATTGCCATCTCTTAGTTAAAGGCCATGTAGCTCATAAGAATAAACAATCCTGTAAGAATACATACTAAAGTTTTTACACATAGTGCAGCACCAGATCCATCACTGAGACTCTGATATGCCTGAAATTTGAGAGACAAAAGCAAACTGTCAAGACACACTGTTTCTGTCCTTTTCATCTACAGCCAATATATGAAATTACACAGCAAGCAAATGCGTAATAACTCCAGCTAATGGTCTGTGCGGTGCTCAAAAGAACTGTGTTAGTATTAAGCTGAACAGTCCTGGAGACCTTGTAAGAATAAGCTGTGTGACATTACTGGTATTTGTTTTTGATACAATATCTCATCCTTAGATTTAATTAACACCAAGAGAATAGGATGTTGTCTGTGGGTGTCTGACTGCCTGCACATGATAATGTTTGTGTATATGCAAGTTAGGCTGTGTTACCTACAGACACAGTTTAAATGAAGTCCAGTCTTTGCTCAGGCTCTGGATAACTTCAACACACTCACTTTTATTTTATTTACTCTAAAAATATTGACATGTAATGCAATGCCTAGAGAATGTTGCCAATAGTGATATTAAATTAAACTGACCTGGTCATGAACCATCACAGGAATCTGGAATTGAAACTGCCAAATTGCAGAAAATTTCTAGCCTCATCAGCACTGCTACTGTCACCAACAATCTCTTCTTCTTCTTCTTCTTTCAGCTTTTTGTCACCAACAATCTCTGTGCCTCTTTATTTTTCAGGATCTTATCAGCTCATTACTTGACCATTAGTAACTGCTTTGTTCCCACAGGGAATGTCAGCAGAAGAGAAGGACAAATTCATAGGTCCATATGCTATCCTATAACAGTGTGTTGGATGGTTCAGAGTCCTCAGGGCTCTTATAGCAATTGGGCCAGCAGTCACTACCAGTTAAGCAAATGACTAATTTTCCACCTTTTCTCAACCATCATCCTTATAGAAAGGACATCCAAGATACTGCAGCATTCAGAAGATTGTTACAGTAATATAGCAAGTTCAACCTTATACTATCTTAATGACTAGAAAACAGCAGATTATAAACATGGTCAATTTCCCTGCATAGGACATACCCAAAATATTGTTACAATCTCCTTTTCCTCTTGGCAGACTCATCTCGTGACATATGGCATGCTCACCAGCACGTAGCCAGTAGAACTGTAATTCTTTTTAAAAATTGTATCCCTATCTATCGCATTTTCTTCTCTTTCAGAGGTTGTTATGTTTTCCAGTCAGCTTTCCATGAGACAAAAAATACAAAAACATTAAGTATAAGTAGAGGATATTACTTGTTTATCTTTTTTAGCTGGGTATGTAGGTCAGACAGGACATGTATGTTGTGTACAAAGACAATAGTAAAGTTGAAGTATTAACCATGAATCCATGCACCAAACTTCACAAAGCAGAGCTCCACTAAACATTCGGAGTCTGTTGTAGCAATCCATCTTCCATAGCAGTTCTCCAGAGTTTTTCCACTGCTGTAGCCAAAATCCAGCCAAGCCTCTTTTTTCCACCACTGTACATCTCACTAGGAACTATTACTTAACACAAGTAAAGATTAACTAGTAGATATAACCTCCTTTGCGATAAGCAACACAGACTCCATAGTAGGCAAAAGACTATCAGTGCCTTTCTAGCACCCGCTGTCTCTGTGTGCAGGAGACACAGCTCAGGGAAGTCTGTCTGAGATTTTATTTGTTCACTATGCTACAGCTCTCTCATCTGGTTTCCTACAACCTTCTCTTCTCTGAAGTAAAGGACTATTGACTACAGCACTGCTAATTGATTCTCCAGTAATTTCTGGAACTACACCTCTGGGGTATTTATTTATTTATTCATTCATTCATTCATTCATTCATGTATTTATTCAGTCATTCCTTCATTCATTCATTCATTCATGTATTTATTGCCATTGTTTACCAGAAGATCCAAATGGTCTTCAAAAACCCCTTTTCAGCAGAGGCCTGGGCAGAAAAGCACCATATGCAGAAAATTAAATATGGATATAAATATAGATATAAATAATTATTCTGAAGTTGAAATAATCCAAAAAATAGAAATCCAGAGTTATTACTTGCCCCATTACGATATTCATCAACGACCTCACTGCTGCCAAACCTGAAATATAAGGCAATTGTTTATGTCAGTAATCTTACCGTTACGTCTCCCCATTGATTTACCATCATAAGCACCAGTATCAGTTTGGCATTAACAACTGTCTAGGGAATGGTTTAGTTTAAGGCATATTTATACTACTTTTGGAAACATTTGACTATTTCCTAAATGGAGTTTTGTCCCCAGGAACTTTGAAAGCAAAATGTATTAATTATTGCAAGTATCTCATCTTTTGGATAGATCTCATATTTTCATTTATGCAACAAATAGATAAAATGGAGGAAAAATTACCCATAAAACTCAGGACAGCATACATTGTTACTCGTTTATTTTCATCAGAAGTTAGCTGTGTACAGGGGTGTATCTTTATGACGACTTTAACAAAATTTAATCCTGCAGCCAGTACTAAGCAGAGTGTCCAAATTTATCCTAAACATGTCACACTGCAGGCATCAGTGCGGGATCCTGTCAAACTTTGATCAGCTAATACGTTCAAAAAAACGTACAGGCTGCCAGTCAAGGCCAGATTTATGCTACTTACTCTTTCATTTTATTTGATATGTTTACAATTTGACTAGCTCTTTTTCTCTTTGCTCATTACGCAGTGCCCTACAAACCATCTGTTTTGCCTAGTCTCTCTCTCTCTTTCTCTGTTCCTATCCATGCTATCCTTGATTTTTACAGTAGTAGTAACACCTTTTCATTTTCTCATCCCAGGCTTTGGAGCAGCATAACCAGGGCAGTTCACTGACTAATGCCTCTTAATAAACTATACCTAGGCACCAGAGCAAAATCTAAATGCCATGATGACATGAGCTAAACCAAGACAGTCACCTGCTATGTGCAGCAGAGACATCTAACAAAGTTATTTGCATAATGATGCCAAACGCATGTTGTTGCCCAGTATTATTGCTGTACCTCTATGAATCGTATCGTACTTGTACTCTTCAATTTCTCAGTCAAGTCCTTATAATTTGTTATTGTGACACAGTTGGTAATTTCTCAGTTATGTTCCTGTTATTTATTTCCTATTGTACACTCAGTGTTGAGGGTAACATAGGTCCATTTAAGGGTAATCCTACTTACATTGCTAGCAAAATAAATAAAATTACACAAACATCTTAAAGGAAATATAATACAGATCATCAGAAACACATTTTAGTATGAGTGATAAGGGCAACAGATTAGAAAAAAATCATTTGCGAATGTAGAATTAGTATTCCTAGGAAGGACAGCTTGATTTTTATTGGTCCTCTCAGTTTCCAGGAAGATATTTTTTCTCTTTGGTTTACAGACACCTAAAAGCAGAAACAGATTATCAGCCATCTTTGTATGTACAGGAGTGCACTTGTTATCTCACACAAAATTCTATGGCTGAGGATGCATGATGCGAAAAACAAAACAACACAAACAAAAAAATGTAGGACTTTCTGATTGCATTTGGATTATTAGGGTCATGGTAGAAACATAGATGCACAGTAAAGCAACTGCAGAACAAAGAGTAAGATTTGATTATGTTGAAAAAGATTGTGTGTGCTTATGGAAAATAAACTCAGTAGCCCAAATAACCAACCTAGCTGGCAAACGTCAGGAAGGTTAGGATTCCTGAATTTATCTCAGAAGAAAATTAATGGAAATTAATGAAAGAGCTGCTGGAAGGAAAAGAGAATGTCCCAGCTGAATTCTTAGTGGGCAAAGTATAAAAAAATAAAAAATGAACCATCACATGACACGTTCTTGCCTGTTTTACTCCCTCCTAAAAGATTTTTTTAAGGAAGCTTTGATGTAGAAAGTTGTTTTAAAATTATTGGGGTCTCCTCACTCATCTTATAATGTCTCAGCCTACCATTAATATTAGGAGGATCTGTAAGCCATTTGTATACCCTCAAAGCTAGTTTTGCATGCCAGATTCCTACAGAGCTTGAGAGACTGTCCTTGCATTCAAGGGATAAAGCAAAAAGGTTTTAGTCCTGAATTCAGAAGAATTCAAAAGTCCTGACTAAGCTGAAAAGAAAAGTAGGACTATAGGATGCCTAAATGGGGGTTAACAATAGCTCATAGAGAAGAGGCTGACTGACTTCAACCAGACACAATAAATTGGTCATACATTCTTTTGGAGAAAAAATAATTTTTACTGATGACAAGCTTGTACTGCTCCGACAACTAATTTCTAAGTCATGCACCTGCACAAAAAAAAAAAAAAAAAATTGAAAATATCACTCAGGTTACACAAACTGAAACTGTGCCAGCAGTGATTTCCTATGGATAACAGTAATTGATAAATGTGTTGAAACCTCGCTTAACTTACACAGGTCCTTGAATGGGAAAGCCAAGCAAATTAATTGGTTTGAGAAATGTACATATCGATGGAGTCTCTTCCACTCTCATCCAATCACAGGATAAGGATGTCAAGTAATATGCAGCTTAGGAATGAGGAAGTCAAACACAGGAAGTCATCATTACTGGATGGCAAAAGAACAGAACTGTCACAAAACAAGTGTACCCCCACAAATGTGTCAGAAGATCGTTGAGTAATACTTTCTGGGTTCACACTCATTCTTCTTCTTCTGATTGTTTGTCATACCCACATGCTCTGTGTCATTCAACTTCTTGATTTTGCTCTATGAAGCTACTGGAACTTTCTTTTCTGTATGCACTTCTACTAACATGTAGAAATAATGATGACCATTAAATTGACTCCCAATAGATTAAAAAAAATGCTGAAACAACTCTTGGTGAACCTCAGAGGTAATTTTTTTTCCTACGGAGAAGGCTTCTGCCTGCATACCCCATGCAAGGGGATGCCCTCCACCCCAAACTAAAATATACTTACTTCAAGGTTGTGTAACTGTACAAAAAAAGAGCTGCCAACTGCATATGATTTAAAAACTGTCAGTAGAATGACATGTTCCTGACTGGAAGAATATCTGCAAACAGGATAAATTCCCTGTAAGAATTTCAAGCAAGTAAATAAAGTTGATACTCTTTAAGAAAATCTACAGTCTGGAAATGTTCTGATACACATGGTAACTGCTCCATAATATGAAATCTTTCCCAAAGGGATACAGCTAGAATTCTGGAAATGTACACTACTCTTGACATTTTGTGATCCACATGGAAACTCTCTATCCCCACTGAAAATTATTTGCTGCAGGGGTGTACTCATTTTTTTTTCAATTGTATACCTTTTTCAGAGTAGGAGCATAGTCAAAATTTTGGACTTGTACACCAGTGTCCTGAATATAGGTTCTTTTTATACAAATAATTCCTCACCCTACTTCTATTTGTACATGTTTCTGAATAGAACACCTTGTAATATGTCCAATCTAGGAGCTATGAAAAAGGCCATTTAACAATATATGTGATTGTGATCATAACTCATCATAAATATGTCAGGGCTTTTTTATTTAAGTTTTAGTACATCTTACCGTAGAAAGAGTAAAATAACCATAAATAATGAAGCATTCACTGTCTGCAACCTGGAATGTAATCTTGTATTTCTTAGTCTTATATTCACATTTACGTACTTTCCAGCACTTTGGTTTTACACAATGGTGAAAATAAGTCAGTAACTGACACAAAAATAAGAAACTTTATTCTGTTTTAAACCTTCAGCTTTGAATACTTGGCCAGACATTACATTACATGTCCCTCCTTTATTTAGTCTAACGATCACACTTTGATTATTAATGTTAAGACTTTGCTTCTTATTCATATCTATAGATACAGTGGATTATTAATGTAAAGAATTTTCTTCCTAGTCATATGTATAGATACAGACAGAGAGGGGTGTGTGGGTGAGGGGCCTTTCCCCAACAACATTTAGGGAATACTTTGATGGAACAGGGGTCAAAACGTCTGGCAAAGTAGGATAAGGTGAGTCTACAGTTAAAAATGATATTCTGATATTGTGATATGCAATCATCTATTCTTACTATTTTTCTTTTAAACCTTTTGCAATACTTCGTTACTTTCTACATTCTTAACTCCCCTGACAAGCTCCTTCTAATGATCCATATTTAGCATTTATTTATGTCCCTAAGCCTAGACAGCATATACAGACAATTAAATAAGTAGTAGCAAAATTAAAGTGCATATAACAGAATGCTGAGCAAATAATTAATTAAAAAATTACAAAAATTATGTAAGACCGATGGCACTTAAGGAACCTTTAAGAACAAGGGCTCACTCTCATACACCTTTATCAGGAAAAGCAATTGACTCCGCAGTACAATAGTAGCTCAGACAAAAATAAATTCTCAATGAAGTTTCCAACTGAATCCTTGAAACAAGTAGCAGCCCCTCTCCTGATTATCTGAATGCTATAAGAAATGACAAACTTACATAATAAAACAAAACACTTTTCTATATAGATGAAAACAAAAAAAAGAGGAGATTGTTTTCTGGACATGAATAATGAAAGTAAAGAATGAAATGAGCTGTCAGTGGATGTCATAATGAAGAAGAATGAATATATTAAATTGTATTAATAAAAATGCTTTATCATGGTACCTGGAAGACTGGTCAATAAACAAAAGAGACACAAACAATCTAAAAATCACGGTGCGGTTACTGCAGCACACAAGAAGTGTCCATCGCCTAGATTCATTCTATATAAAAATGTTTTAATGGCTTCTTAAAAACACCATAAATCCGATATTCCTATCCTTCTGTCACAGTCATCATTAGAAAATCAGAGTACCAGAGGTGATGTTGGGGGGTGGGATAGAACAATGTGGTCAAAGATCAGTTACATATTTGGATAACACAGGGTTTTGGGGCTCAAAATGCCCACCTTGCAGGGGTCATGCAACCTTTTTGGTATTTACTGCAAATATTGTAGCTCCAACGTCAACTGAATGCTTCAGGGAAATGTTTCTTATAATTCTGGAAATAATTAATACAGTTCATAACTGGTGTGTGTGTGTGTGTGTGTGTGTGTGTGTGTGTGTGTGTGTGTGTGTGTGTGTGTGTGTGTGTGTGTGTAGATCAGTTTTCCGAAGCCAGTACTCCAAACAGCAGTGAAATAAGATTTCAGTGACCATTTTCTACATCCCTCAGTACAGTTATCTTTCTCTCTTTCATCTTCTCTGTTTGTTTCCTTTTCTGACTCTTCACAACTCAAGAACTAAGAACTATCACCCCTTCCTAAGTTTAAAACATCAGCTTTAGAAACTGAATTTCATATTCTTGAATTGTATGCATTTGACTCATCCAGAGTTCCTCAATGATATTCAGTTTGTTAACAAGGGATTTTGCCAATCAAGTCTCATACAAGTCTACAGCAGCTCCCAGAATGAGCTTTCACTGTTCATAGATGTCTTTATAAAAGACTTAGGGACATGATATAAAATAAAGAAGAGAGAAGAGACTTTGTCACCTACCTAGAAGCATTGATTGTAGTTATGAAGTGTCATTAGTACATAAAGTCAGGGAAATACATTCTGAAGGGTTGGAGAGTAGAGTGCTGACAGAATGTTGTCATAGATTCATAGGGACGTACTAGGCAATCATTATGTAGGCCATTACAAGCCTAGCCAAAAAAAAACATTCTTTTAAAGTTCAGAAGTTACCTACAGCCTCAAGGAGGGCAAAAAATATAGACGAGGCAGAATTTCAAGGCTGCCTATTCAGTTGTCAAGAGTTTACCTTGAAGGTGGAAAGGGTGCTAATCTGATTAATATGTAGTGGAATTTTATTCCAGAGGTGAGGGGTATGTTAGGATATGATTCTATCATGCAGATGTGAGCAAATATTGGTCACAATAATGTTTAATCATGAATCTATTCATAGCACTGTAAGGTTACAAAAGATAGAATATGAAGTTTACATTCCTATAAGCCCTAAAGGTTTATCCAGTAGGCCCTATACACAATGTAGTGAAACATGAACCATTTTAATTAAAGTGTGTTTTAATAAGAAAAATGCTACACTGAACTGCAAACTCTGATTCTGGAGCAGCAAAGGGCCTGCTGGCACTCTTAAGGCCACTGTTCTGAATAATGCCAAAGTTACAGATTGAATGCATGAAGACAGAGCTGAAGTAGATAGGAAGAGTGGACAGAAGTTAAAATATTGCTTTGTGCTTTAGAATGGCTGTAGCATAATAAGGGAATGCAGGCCCAACAGCAGCAAAGAGATACAGGTTGACATGCACCAGTGCTACAGCATAAAATCAGGAAGCATATGTAGATAATTGGGATATTACATTTAAATGGATGACGTAAGGACTGCAGAAAGGCAAACGCTCCAAGGCATTACTTAAGGAAAGCAGATAGGAGGCCAAAATAAAAAGATATTACTACTTAATATTTTTGGCAGACCTATGGAATATCTGGCTGAAGGTGCTGGTCATTATTGAAGTGGGATTCAAAATGCAACAGGACAGGTAATCAACAGAAGGTAGTTGGCCAGCATCATAACTCCCATGTTGATTTGCCAACCTGTTACCCACATTAGTACCCTGCAGCTAACCTCCTGACTAGTGAACATACTAATTATATCTGACGGGCTACCAAAAATGCCTTACAAAACTCTCTCTCTATATTTAATATATATATATATATATATATATATACATACATACATACATACACACACATTAATTATATATATATATATATATATATATATATATATATATATATATATATATATATATATATATATATATATATATAAATCTATATCTATACACACACACACACACATACACACACACACACACATATATATATATATGTGTATACATACACAAATATATACATGGGTTTATGGTAACTAATCAAAATTCACCTTATCAAACAAACACTATCAAAATATAGACTTATATAGACTTATAGAAAGTGAACAAACTCAAAATCATGTTTAGTTTTGTTTTTTGTGTTTGCAAGAGGGTAATTTCCTTGAGACCTTCACCCTAGATAACTTAAATATACCAATTTTTAGGTCACACAATACCAAAGAAAAGGGAACCCCCTCCATCTCTGGTATTTCGCAATCTCACTCAAAGTATTCCATGTCCATTCATTATTTTTGAACTACATTGTTTGATAAAAGTGATTTAAACAAAATTCATTCAAAAAGAATGACCTTCAATGACCTTTATATGATCCATGTCTATACCTATATCGGTGGCAAATCTATCATCTATTTATATCTACGTATCTATATGGGTCTACTTCTAATGACCGAAACGCCGATTCGCCGACAGTGAAATCACCGACGCCAGAAAACCGACAACACACAAACCCGACAACGCGAAACACCGAACACCATAACACCGACACACTACACGTAAACAACACAGTACACTACAACACATATCCACTAGCCCTAACCCAAACCCTAACCCTAAGGTCCGACACTACCGCACACTCTCCCTACCTGCACCCTAACCCTAACTCACTTACACACCCCGAACCCCAAGCTCCGACACTACCGCACACTCTCCCTACCTGCACCCTAACCCTAACTCACTTACACACCCCGAACCCCAAGCTCCGACACTACCGCACACTCTCCCTACCTGCACCCTAACCCTAACTCACTTACACACCCCGAACCCCAAGCTCCGACACTACCGCACACTCACCTATCACACACCCTAACCCTACATCCCTGAGTATTGCACACTTACCTGTCCGCTCCCTACTCCTAAATCCCTCACTATCGCATACTTACCAGGTCGCGCTTACACATTCCCCTTGTCGGTCTTCCGTCTGTCGGGATTCGAGCGTGTCGGTCAACTGCGTTGTCGGTCGTTTCGTGTCGGTGATTTCACTGTCGGCGAATCGGCGTTTCGGTCATTAGAAGTAGACCCATCTATATATATATATATATATATATATATATATATATATTGAGAGAGAGAGAGAGATAAATAAATATAGATATATATAAATATGGAAATATAGACAAAGACATAAATATAGATATAGATATATACAATTGATTTCAATATCAATAGCCCTTTACTGGCCTGCTTCCTTGGCAGTCAACCCAACAATATATATTTTATTAATTTTTATTACGTTTTGTTATGAAGGCTCCATAAACAACTATGAATATAAAAGATATATATATATCAGTATCTTCCCCTAGGAAATCTGAATGCTTGTTATGTTGCAGCAATTCCTGTTTCAAATGTAATAAAATTAAAACTGACTAAGTATGGGAGAAGATGCTAATCAGGGGAGGCAAAAGAATCTGCCACATAAATATAGTTGATGTACAGTTTTGAAAGTGCTGTTATATCAAAACCTGCTATTTATTTCATCAAGAAACAATTTTGCATGCTGAGCCTCTGCATTTCAGTGCTTGACCTTTATATGAACCTTTTACCAATGTCACCTAGTTGGGTGTACCATAGAACGACTTTCAATTTTCTGTTTGTTTTGCTATAGATGAAACTGCCACCACTTCAGTCAAAATATTTTTGTCTTCTCCCATGGCTCTGGGAAACTTTCATGTAATCATGAGATCTTATTTAAAACTTTTTTTCAAGTGGTTTTCAAATTTCTCTCCCATAATGAATAGACTTGCTGTAGTAGTGCTGAAAACAGAATAATTATGTTGTGTTTACTCTGCTGAAACCTATCACTGTTTCTGACTGCATGGGACTTAACAGACAACAGTGAGAACATTTTCTTTGGTATTAAAAAACATTTTTTCCCATTTAGTTTGCGAAGGCCTGTTGTGACTCCTGGGAATTGTACAGAAATGTTATAAATGTCCATCTATCATTGTAATGTAGCTCTTATAAATACCCAGCAATCTCTGTCCATCTATAGTTTGGTTGGAATGGAATCTCTGAAGGTAATACCAAGCTGTGCAAAACATACTTCTAAGGCTATAAATCAGCATCATATGTTCTGTCTCCTAATCATTGAAATAACACTGATCAGTAGGCCCACTTTTCTTGTTTTCTTTTTATGAGTCTTTTTTCAGAAGTCAGTGTTGTTCAGTTACATATTTTATTTTATTGACATCATACACAATTATCTACTAGTATTGCAGACATAATGCATTCTGTAATTACTTCCGCATACCCAGGTCAATCATTTTACAACTGATCATGACTCATAGCAACAGATGTATTACTTTTTAGCATAGTAGCTGATTTTCAGGCCTTTCATTCAGAGAAGCTTTTTTCCCATAACCTAGGAGGGTTTGTGTGTTGACTTTGCTTCACAATATCACCTTACATCCTGAAATAAATATTTTGTATATTACTCATCACAGAAAAACATGAAAATAGAAGCATTAGATTTGTAGGAAAGTAAGTATTATCTGACCCTTCTAGTTTGTCCACTTCCGATTTCATGTGCTGCTAATTCTATGCAAGCATCAGTCTCTGTAACATACCTTTCAGTGTAATAGCCCTTTGTTAGAATTCTTGATCTGGTCATAAATGGAATCCCTCATCAAACAGACTGCCTCATGAGTATTTTACTTGTAATGTAAAAAAATACTTTTTCTCACTACCTATTAGATATTTTTTGTATTGCTTTCAAATCATACATGAAATTTAGCTATATCTGTACTGTTACTGGATGTTGTCCTGCAAGACTGGCGAACAACTGTACATAAACCATTCAGTAATGCCGAACTGCCTCGTACATGTTTTCTCTAATGCATACTTATACTTTTCATCCCCCATTATATGGCTTCAAGTGCAGTTGGTGAACCCCTTTTTATGATTCTCCACCAGGCTCTTTGCTAGATTTAGCACAAATGTGAACCAGACAGCTGCCTAGGACCTGGTGCTGGTTGGTGGTTCAGTTCAGCCATGAAACATTAAAGAAAATATTGCTATGTATTAACTTAATCACTATACATTTAATAAAATATTGCTATCCTCGTAACTTGCCATGAAACAGTAACTTGAGAGCACTATTCTAGCTTCATGTATAAGCGACATCATCTCAAGTCCTCCATTCTTTCTCTTTGGCTCAATCAGAGTAAATGAGAAAGCTCCTGGAGCTCAAATCAGAGAAGTGTGGTTATGTTTGCTGATGCTTGTTTGAACGCATGCAACAGTATCTTCTGCTTTTTATTTTGGGCTAGGAGAATAAGACATTTCTGCCAAGTGTGTTTTATACAGACATTTATTATTGAAAGCTATAAAGACAGACAGGTGCCTGTGTGCTTGTGCATGTGTGTGTCTGTATATGTGTGTGTGTGTGTGTGTGTGTGTGTGTGTGTGTGTGTGTGTGTGTGTGTGTGTGTGTGTGTGTGTAATGCCCCAGTTACAGGGGCTGACTAGAGAAGTGATTTGCTCAGAACCTAACCCTGTCCTGTATCTTAAAGGCAGGAGGCAAGAATCTTAATCCTCTATACCAACTACCAGACCTTCATTATTTTTTCGTGTTTTATTTTTTTCCCCTTTGCTAAATCAGTCAAGATTGCAGTGAATCAATGCCAGTTATTAGCGTTTCAAAGTTTTTCTTGTTTACAACATGCAAGCTGATACAGAACCTGTTTTGTTAACTTTTTTTAAGTGATTTAGAGTAATCTGCTCTTATCTTTTTTGCAGAACATCTCTGATTTTTGCCTATCTGCGGTGGTGGTGCTGCGGTGGCGTTGTCGCCTCACAGTTAGACATTGCACATTTGATTCTCAGTTAGAGCGTCTTCTGTGTGGCAACATGCGTGAATGGGTGTTCCTTCGTTGAAGGTTGTGTGTTAGGCCCGGCAAGCCAGCATGTAAAAATCTACTGCCAATCTTTAGCGGACCGGAGTTCCGTTGTGGTGACCCCTAACCGTTAAAAGCCGAAAGACACAAACAAATCTCTGATTTTTGCCTCATATTCATGCCCTGTCCTGTTCCAAATCACTTACCTAGATGATGCTTTGGGTCAACCGGAAATACAGATTAGGCTCCTCGGTGGTCCCCTGCACCGCCTGCACTACAAGCCTAGTAAATCCCTATGAACCAGAGTAGTTATGGTGTAAAGAAAAGGAAGGAAATATATTATTATATTAGGGCTGTTCTTTCGATGTGATACTTGGTTTCCTTAATACTGACATTGCATTCATTATTTACCTAAAAATAAATTGGCAGCATGCAGTCTATGAGTACAATGCCACTATTTTAACTATGACTACATTATTTGTGTCTAATGGGCTGTCCCAGGCTGTTAGCTATGACTACATTATTTGTGTCTAATGGGCTGTCCCAGGCTGTTAGCAAATTTGTTTTTTTTTTAATCTGCACCCTTCACATAGATGATAATCAATACTTCACTATATGCTCTTTGAATTTTGTAGTTTAACATGTTGCCAGATGCATTGTTTCAAGGAAGAAACGTTTACTGTTTCTCATGCTAAGGCTGTTTTCAATGAGAGTTTTTTTTTTTTTTAAATGACTGTCAGTGTTTTTTTCCACATAGTTTAAAATAAAAGTTTTAAAAGAAATTCAAATCACTGTGATAATTGTAAAAGTAAAGAAAATAGTATGGACACTGACAGATTTGAACAGTGTTTATTTTGGTAGCAGTGTTTATTTGTAATTAGGGAAGAAACAGCCAAGTAATGAGATATTAGTATGGCTGGTGGTGGTGGTGAGGGGGTTGATTCAGTTGATTCAGTACCCTGCATAGAGCCCTATTTATCCATGATCTGGACCTGTTGACTCTGGAAATGTATACTGCAATAATACAGCATTATTAGCTATTCAAGCAGGTCAGACCTCTACTGAGTGATGTCATAGGGGACAGTTATCCTTGATGACAGAGAAGACATAGGGATGTGAAAAATGAGATCTAAGCCCCACCCCTGAAAAGTATACTATATACAGTAATATTTCTGATTTGTGTGACTTGTGGATTGTTGAACAAAAGCTGCTGCAGTGTTTATACCATCTGAGATGCTTTATTTGTCACACTAAAAATTAATTAATTCACTAATAGGCCTGGATTGTGTAATATATTCTTAACATGTTGCATTTTAGTAATATATTTTTGCAGTACCTTCTTTACAGCTTCCAGCAACTGTCAGAGTTGACTTTTGCCAGGTCACACAGTCTGCATTATTTGGATTGATGATTACAACCATTTGATCTTCAGCTTCCCTTATGTAGTCATTGTTGCATACTACTACAATATAGTCTTTTTCTGCAAGATCGAATTGGTAAGGATTTCTGCATTTAGTTCAAAGCTGTTACTCTGGTAAGTAGTGCAGAGGACTAAAGCTTTGACTTGTTAATAAGCTGCTTTCTGTAGCAAGGTGCAGGGTTTGTATCTTTTCAGCTTTATTTACCCACTGTGTGACACTGAGCAAGTCAATTTAAAAGAGTGCTTTGTAGCTATTTGGAATTTGGGCTAGGCTACTTAATGGTCAACAGGAATGTATGTTTGGTTACTATGAACCTGTTGTTGTTTTTTGCCAGCCATTCCCTATTGCACAGCTGATCTAGTTCAGGACATTATGGCAATGTCACCACCATTTTTAATGCAACATAGGCAATTTATTCTTCAAGGTCAGCAGGTACTGCTTTTGCTGATGAGGCACTGAAATGCAAAGTTATTTGCTAGAAGCAACCACTTTATTAGTAATAGTTCTATTTAATATGGAATTATTCAAATAACTTTTACTTCTGCAGAGATTGTGCATATTGACAGCATATGTTATTAGGTGGTTAATATTTCTTGTGCTCTTATAAATACTCTTCTACTTTGACTGTGCTACACATCTGGCTCTTATGATATGATGCTAGTAAAGTACATGTAATTTATTTCTTCCTAACAATAAGTGTTGTACACAGTCAACAAAGTGGATATAACTGCTAGTGGGGTTCAAGAGCATCTCTGTGGATGAAAGTGCTTATGTTTTTTTCATATGACCATTTTCACAAAAGTATTTAGTCTGGCTTTGTAGGACTTGTGTGCATGTATGTGTGTCAATTAAGTTGCAATACTTTGGTTACTACGAATTTGCATGTAACAAATTTGAAGTGCAATTTTGGTCATTATTATTGCTCATTTGTTTTTGACACAGACATCTAAGAAGGATGCAGCCAACAATCTAGTTGTAATTGCTGAGTTTGGTGAATGCCTCTGGATAAAAATCACTAATGAGGTGATAAAGTTAAAAGTTTATCATGTTGTCTTTGCAGGACTAGTGTGCAGTAAATTGGAATACTTTACTGTGGTCATTTTTAGCACGATCAGATATGTGTTGTGTACACATTTGACAGAGTGACTGTAATTGCTGACTATGGATATTGACGGATTATAATGGCAGCAGTTTCAGAGACCATTTATGGTTGAAATATTCTGACATGGTTATTTTGTGTCATTATTGGTCCATACATTTTGTTTCACTGCTTACTGGAAAAAATGTTGAAAAGTACACATTTAAAATCCATTTTAGCAAATGTTGCTGCATTAAACAAGAAGCATAATTTAAAACAATCAAGAAGGCAAATCAATGAACATATGCATTTGTGTGTGGTCCTAAAATGTGTGCAGGAGACCCATGCTTTGAATACAGACTGGGGGCCCAAGCAGTACTTAATCTGCCACTGGACAGATGCATTTTCAATGAATGAGAGTTTCAGTGCATTTTAAGTGGGGGGGGGGCATTGGCATAATGGTTAGTTTCTTCACCTCTTAGACAGAAGGTACAGGGGCTTGAGTCTGACCTCAAGTTATTGGGTTTGGCTTGTAAAAACCTTCAGACTAGGGCTTGCCGTGATGGTTAAAGCCTTCCCCTCATAGACACAAAGTACAGGAATTGGGTCATTGGACCAGGCTTATAATAACCTTCAGATTGCTTGCTTGTTACTTACCCAATGTGAGTTTCAGTGCATGGCCATCAGTGTTTGTACAAAAAATGAACTATGAGTTTTAAATTAAATCTACATTTTTTAATCATTCTAAATGTAAAGAAGAAAATAGTATGCATACTGCCAGGTTTGAACTTGTTTATGGTAACTGGTGAGAGACAATCAAGTAATGGAATGTTGGAATGGCTTGGGGGGTCCGTTACTCTGACTAGGGCACTGTTTGATCATGATCCAGCTCTGAGCAAGCCGCTTCTATTCTACCTAATTTTTCAGCACTACACACAATATTTTATATGGCATTATGGAGGCCAATGAATTTTGCAAAAATTTCTCAAGATTGAAATTCCAGTGCCTCCAGATTCTCCTTATTAGTATATCACATCCATTTTCTATATTTTAGTACATCTGAGCTAGATGCTTCCACATTCCTCTACAGTTGTTTGCTAGTCATATGATTCATACATTTATGTAACGGTACATACTTTGCACCTGAAAGAAAGCCTCTGCCTTTCTCTTTCCTCCCCTGTCCACACCCCCACAACACACACACACACACACACACACACACACACACACACACACACACACACACACACACACACACACACACACACACATGCACGTGCGCACATGCACACATACTTTGGGATCTGTTTCTTGCTTATTATTTTCTGTTTATTGTTTAAAACATTTTATCGCTCTCACAGGCTACATACCTTTTCCCACTCTCAGTAAATTAGTTGGAAAAAAAGTTCTGCAACTTATCTCTCCTGCACCTGTGGCTGTCCTACATCTGTGTACTTCTCCACAGTGAAGCATCTACTGCAGCTTCTTGTTTAAGGACTAAGATTTGATCAGTAACTTTGCTTGAAGTGTATTTGGCTCTTCTACAACTTTTTTAACAACGTATGTATTTCCTCATTCTTTATTAACAGGTTTATTTCAAGTGAACAGATGCCCCTTCTTTAACAAACAAAGGTCTATTTTTATATTATTTTGCAGCAACCTACCTAAAATGTTGAAAGTCTAAAAATACCTTTTTAGGGTTTGAGTGATGGTGGGAATTGCTTAAGTGCCCTTGCTGTTATCCTTTCCCCATTTTACTACATACTGCTTGATTTTTTATTATAATTATTGTTTCTACAAGCTAGGGCGGCCATGGTGGTGCAGTGGTTAGCACTGTCGCCTCACAACAAGAGGTTCTCCGGTTCAATCCTCGGCGGGGGTGCCTTCTGTGCAGAGTCTGCATGTCCTCCCTGTGGTTGCGTGGGTTTCCTCCGGGTGCTCCGGTTTCCTCCCACATCCCAAAGACAAGCTGCAGGTGGATTGGATACTCTAAATTGGCCCTAGGTGTAAGTGTGTGTGTGCCTTCTGTGGAAGGTTGGGCGCCGTGCTGGCAACTTGACACTGTAAAACTCCACTGCCAATCATGAGCGGACAGGTGATCCGCTGTGGCGACCCCTAACTGGGAAAAAGCCGAAAGAAGAATTGTTTCTACAAGCTAAGTAACAATACAGTCTAACACACACTGATCATGGTCTGTTTTTGTTATATTAATCCTGTTTACCTGACTGCAAGAGAGCTGGTAACTCTGACTGGCGCTGGGTCTTCTGACCTTTCTCAAACTGGTTGAATCATTCTCTGCCTACTTCACTGCCCCCTCATCCACAATTCCCCAGCCACCTCCATACTCAATTGAGCCTGTTCCCCACCCTTCCTCCTACTTAACTCCTCACACTTAAAGACACACATCCCACTTTCATTCATAACAGGAAAACATACTGAATTTCCATATACCTTTAGATTTAGTGCTGGAAAAATGTCAAATGAAATATCTTTCTTCATGTTCTTCTTCTTCCTACTACTGCACATCTCATCTAAGAATTCACCAATCTTAAACATCTTCATCTCAAACAAATGCATTTTAATACCATTTACCTAAAGTCATTATACTCTTTGCAAGTTCCTCTTCACTCTACTACTCAGTACTTTAAAAACTCCTCTGCACTCTTCCCCTCCACTATCCTATAGATTGCTCACCCCATCCTATGAATAATATACTCCTCCCCTCCACTATCCTACAGACTCCTAACACCATTCTATGTGAATATGCAATTCTGCTGCCACAACTGGTATCCATCTATCATTAAACACCCCATAAAACTTCCCACATTTCTCATGATGTATACAGCCCTCTTACTCTTACATAGTAGCATTGAGTCAAATCCAAGCACAAACATTTTGTCCTGCTTCCTTATTACTGCAGAAAATATTCAAAATAGAACAGTCCAACTGAACTCTTTTCTCTAGTCACAATCTCCAAATCGTTGCTATCACAGGATCCTGACTTAAGCCACAAGGTCCCTCCATACACAACTTCTTCCCAGTCTCAGATTGCTTTCTTGATGCCAGGTCAGAGTTAAGACAAGGAGGAGGTAATCACCTTCTTTTCAAGTCAGACATCAACATACATCTCCTTTCTCAAAGTAACATCGCCTCATATTCTCTTCCAAATTGGTTACTAATACAAATCCTCTCTCCATTTAGATCCCCAGTTCTTCTAGCTGTTGCCTATCTCCCTCTTCTTGCTTCATTACAAAAACTTAATACCCTGTTCAAGGACTTAACCTCCTTTGTTTGGAGCATCAGAAATCATATTCTTCTAGGTGACTTTAACCTCAACCTCCTTGGCCCATCAGAAAACTGCATTCTTAAACTTCTCAATGTACTTAATCTCGCAAAACTAGTCTTTGAATCCCCCAGACTCAATCCTTCCTCGTCATGTCACTCACTGCTTGATGTAATGATCACAGTCAATCCCTCACTTATTTTGGATATTTCTATCCACCCTTCTGACGTAAAGTGATCACTGTCCTATAAGCTTCCACATCCACTTTGATTGCAAAATGTCCCCTCCAAAACTCATTACATTCCTCCATAAATCTGAAGTAAACATTTTCAAACTAAAACATATCTATCCTGTCTCAAGTGAGACTCTTTACTCCCCTCATCAAATCCTAACATTGCTGCCCAACTCTTAACACAACTTCTCTGTAGTCAACAAGGCTCATCTTCCCTATAGTTACAAGACTGTACAAGCCCAAGAAAAACATCTGGCTCACTTAACACTCCTGTCTCTCAAAGACAAAGCATAGCATATCAAATGACACTACACACTCCTCAGAAACCTGTCCAAACAAGCAATTAGACATCATAAGAGGCATATGAGAAAACATCTATCAATCCTTTTTCACCTAAACAGTTCTGGGCAGAGACCGGTTAACGGTAGTAAAGCTCCTCCCAATGCTCACTATTCCTCATCTTCCCTCTTATCTTCAGACTTTAGTACTCACTTCTCCAACCTCCCCTCCATCAACCTCTCCCTTAAACTCCCCTCTTCTCCTTTAAAAGAATCATAATCAAAAGTATTAAACTTCTTCTTGAAAACTTAAAACTTGATTTGCCTGCAGGGACAAAACCCCTTTCTCACTGGTTTATATTCCAAAGTAGGGAGTACATTGTTACTTCTTTGCTTTCACGGTAGACATATGCCAGTTGTTTTACACAAAGCTATATGCTCAATATATGGAAAAGAGCAAAAATCCTACCTTTCCCCAAAAAATCCAACCCCAAGCTACCCAGTGATTACCTACTAATCTCCATCCTCCTTAACCTTGGAAAATCTTGGGAAAATGGTCTATAATCAGTTCTCAAACTATACAAGTCAATGCTGTCTTCTCTCTTCCAAGCAACATGATTTCTGGTCTAGCCACAGCACTTCCATTGCACTTTGGACATTCACAGATCACATCCTTTTAGCTATGGAGAAAGGCATTTTTACTGTAGCTATATTTACAAACCATTCCAGAACCTTTGACCTGGTTGACCACCCAATCCTATTTAAACACTCAGCAACATTGGGATTTAGCCCTGAAATTATTCACTAGTTCCACCGTTGTATATTCGACATTTCTTAGTAAATTTTAACAACAGTACATCGGCCGCCACTTCCCTACTTAAAGGAGCCTCTCAAGGCTCCATACTGGCCTGTCTTCTTTTCCCCATTTTTATAAATAAGCATACACTTAACCTTCCCTAGTCTGACTGTACAATGATGACATAGCTATCTGAACCAACCACACAACTCACTCAGTGCAACATGATTTGTAAAAAGATTTCCTCTCCATCATTAACTGGCTCAAAAGTAAAAAACTGCCGATTAACTCCTCAAAAACTAGGCAAAAAAACCCCAACTCACTTGTTATTCTTGACCACCTTAACAATTTCATTGAGCAGGTTAACACCTATAGATATCCAGGAGTCTGACTTGATCTCTCACTTAACTTCTGCCATCATCTAGAAAACACAGAGAAAAAGATAAACCCCTTTACTCTCCTGGGCAAACAGAATCTCCTTTTTCCTCTCCCATCTAATAAGAAATGCTATTGGCAATGGAAGTCTTCTATCCCCAGTTCAGTACTGCATCGCTCTTGTAGCATCTGCTTCCAAAACAAATGCTACCACTATCCAAACAATCTCCAATTCCATCTGCCTCTTCATTACCCTTTCCACAAAGTACGAACACCACGGTCTTACGGCAGCCAAAGTCAACTGGCTGCTGAGTCAACAATTAGCAAATCCTCTCCTTGACTCCCAGCTTTTACAGCTCCTGAAAAAAACTGCCTTTATCTTTCTCTAGCTTAATTAGAGATCCTCTGTCAAATAACCTTAGATCTCATAGCCAGTCAGGGTCTCTCTTGCAAGCATCTACATCAACACTTCAGTGCTCAAACTGCTCCCTTTTTATATTTGGATTCAAGCTCTGGAGGTATCTTCCATCAAATCTTAGAGACCTCTTTAACAATTACTCTTTTTGGGCATAACTTAGAGAACATTTCACATCACAAGCAGTTTGTACAAGCTCTGCTTCAGGTCATATAACCTAGTTGCCCTAATCTCTGACATGTACTGCCTATCATTTTCACAACAGCATCTCTTCTCTAATTACTAACATGTTGCTACTCTAACTGATGTAAATGTTGTACAGAGTGGTTTCTGTTAATTACCTTCTTAAATCATTTGTTCTATTGTATACTAAGTTAACTATTCATTGGTTTTAGTGCATTATTTTATTGTATACATTATTTTTATTTTTGCCACTTGATATGTGTTCACATTCTGTGCTGAGACTGAAATTTGGGATCAGCGCTAGGGTTGCTAACTGTCCAGAATTTTTCTGGACTGTCCAGAATTAAGGGACACTGTCCAGAAAACAGAAAGGACAGCATATTGTCCAGAAAAAATACCAGGAGATTAAATATTTATTTTCTTTTAATTTAAAAAAACATTTTTTTTTAAGGGTGTTCTTCTTTGTGTCTGGTCACACACAGATGGAGAAGACAAAAATGGTCTTTTGCATCTGTGTGACTGTTTACAACTTTGTTTTCCACACACGTGGAATTTGAATTCTTGAAGACATTTGAACTGTGCAGCGGACCAGGAATGGACATATTTCAAATGTGGTTCGGGTACTTATGAAATGTTGCAGTTTTTTGTATTCATTCCACAGTCTGTTCTCTTATATAGAGGAAGCAGAATGTGGAATTCATAGCTATACAGTAATATTTCAAAGTACTGTTATTGGATATTAAGTAGCTATGTTGGCAGCTAAAGTTGCAAGCATTAAAGATACTAGGTCTGAAGGACTCCATGAATATTAAATGTGTCTTGAAGCAGAAGGCTACTGAATTATGATGCTGTTTTTAGTTATGATGCTGTTACTCATGTTTTCATTAAGTGATTAAGTAGTATATTTTTGTTGCACTTGATTATGCATTTCAGTATTGGTGGGGACGTAATCATTTAATGTGATCAAAGAAGTCTTAAATGTTTCTTTTTCTGGGTGAATTTTTCTGGTATCAGATGTAGTCAGTCTTCTGATCAATATTAGTAACTGGTGCTATACAAATGCAATGTATCCAAAAGTGCAAGTGCGACAAGCCTGAGGATGCTGTTGTACTAATCAAATCTAGTTGTGTCAAATACTAGCAGACAATTTAAGCATACCCCTCCCTCTATAAAGATGATGGATGCCAAACCAGTACTCAGTGGGATCATGTCAGACCATAAGATCAAGGTGCACATCCATGTATCTGATTTTATGACTGCCTTATAAAGCTTAGTGTACTACGGGCACATGATACTGCATACATACAGACTCACACACATAGGTCCCCCATGTATTTCTTGAATGCCGTTTCTTCAATAAACACTGGGGTGTGGTTTAATGTCAGTTGTATAGATGATCATGCAGTGGAAATGCTGTTGTGTAATGTCAAGATAGGTAAGTGAGGCTGGAGGCGTGAAAGGGTTTTCTGCATGTATATGTGAGGTAGGGTTAGAATTGGGGATGAGTACAAGATAAGTGTTATATTTGTGTACAAGTTTGTGTATTTTAGGGGTTAGCATCTATTAGGTGAGGGGATAAAATATAGTATTGTCTGTGTCCGAGTTTGTCTTGTGTACTGGTAGTGTTATGGGATGGATGAAGGCCAAGGTATAGGGTTAAGGCGGAGGTACGGGGCAGCATTATAGGGTTAGCACCCATTACTGGCCAGATGCATTTTCTTTGAATGTGGGTTTTCAGTGCTGTTTCAGTGAATGTGAGTTTCAAAGGCAGAAAAGTTTTAATGCCAAGTCTTCTTTCATTCTGAAACTGTATTACTTTGTTTAGCAAATGTCTATTAGTGTTTGTGCTATAAAATTTGAAATAAAAGTTTTAAATTAAGTCCAAAAATCTGTAATCATTGTAGAAGTAAAGCAAAAAACAGTATGGTCAGAGAGTTTTGAACAGTGTTTATGGCAACAGAGAAGAAATGGAGAAATAGCCAAGTAATGGGACACTGGAATGGCTGCATGAGAGGGGACGGGGGGTACCAAAATTACATGCATTTTGCTTTCAAGTAAATGTCCAGAATTTTTGACATGAAAAGATGGAAACCCTAATCAGCGCTCTACCACAGTTAACAAATAGTACAAATAAATAAATTAGTATTTGAAGTTTGTATTCTTCTGATATTTATCACTTATACTTTTGCTCATGGAATCTACTATTTCTAAACTTTTTTCCAGACTCAGCAGATTCATTACACACTTTTCTAATCCATCCTAAAGTAAATCAGATGTTTACAGAATCAGTCCTTTTGACTCCCCTATGCTAACTATGGCTGTTACATACCATGAAACATTTATTAAATCCTATTTTGCTTCACTGATAATATCATATCTGCATCATGGTGACCAGCCAGTTTAACCAGATTAGTACATGTCAGTTGTCTGTACTATTTATTATGTATTACAACAAATTCTGTATTGAAATATTATCAAAGTTATGGATAGGATAGATAGACAGATATATAGACAGATAGATAGATAGATAGATAGATATATAGATAGAGAGACAGATAGATAGATAGATAGATAGATAGATAGATAGATAGATAGATAGATAGATAGATAGATAGATAGATAGATAGAGAGATAGAGAGATAGATAGATAGATAGATAGATAGATAGATAGATAGATAGATAGATAGATAGATAGATAGATACAGGTTATTTCAATATCAGTATCAATTCATTCTTTGGCAAATCTTGGTCAGTGCAATAAATTAGTGTCAGCTGCCATTTTTTGAGCACAGCCATACTTGTGTTATATATTCTACTTATTCCACTAGCAGTCTAAGTTATACATAACAGACTTAGACCATTTCTCTGGCTTTTTGTGCACTACAGCTTGGGATCCTTCCTGGGAAGGATGTAATGCAACTGTGGGCCTTGACCTGGATGACGTTCACCGATAAAGTGTCCTGCCAGTGGATGCCATGTGTCAACAGCACCAATGTCATAGAGTGGCAGAGTGTCATACACTTCAAGATGTAGGTAGGGACTATGTACCCTGTGATCATCTTCCTATACTGCCATACCTGGTATGTACCCTACCACAATCTTGGATAACACTGCCAGTTTGTGTAGTGACAGTTGCACTGACAATTCCATATGGATGTGAAAATGAAAGCAGACAGACAACCATCAGTACCATAATCTGCCACCACAGCTGCAGAGGACCTCTTCTTCCATTGTTGATGGTGAGCACTCAGACTGTACAGCCTCAGATTCTTCTGTGGGTACAGCCACACCTTCATCCTCCAGTATGAGCAGTGTCCATATAGTATGGAGATGGACAGTCAACTGCATCATCTGATTGTGAGTTGGGTTGGGTATCTGTGTCTTGTCATCGTTGTCAACATATGCACTTCAGCCAACATCAGGCTGCTGACCTGCAAAGGCCTGTAAAGTTATTACAATAGCAGTGCTCTGCCCTGTGAATAAACAACAACAGGATATACAGGAATGATCATAAGTACCTGTGGTAGTACAGTTACCTATATAGGAGTATGAGTACTTGTGATAGCACAGGTACTTAAACAAGAGTAAGTATAAGTACCTATGGCAGCACAGATACTTATACAGGAGTATGAGTACTTGTGATAGCACAGGTACTTATACAAGAGTGAGTATGAGTACCTGTAGCAGCACAGCTAATTATACAGGACTGAGTATGAGTACCTGTGGCAGCACAGCTGCTTATACAGGAGTGAGTATGAGTACTTGTAATAGCAAAGGTACTTATATAGGAGTGAGTACGAGTACCTGTGGCAATACAAATACTTATACAGGAGTGAGTATAAGTACCTGTGGCAATACAAATACTTATACAGGAGTGAGTATAAGTACCTGTGGCAATACAAATACTTATACAGGAGTGAGTATAAGTACCTGTGGCAGCACAAATACTTATACAGGAGTGAGTCTGACAACCTGTGGAAGCACAGGTACTTATACAGGAGTGGGTATGAGTACCTGTGCACTGCTGTGTCCTTGTGGCATGCATGTTAAAGGTGGCATGCAAGCCATGACAATCCTAACCTACATCTGCTGCCATACTGACATAGCTGGATACCTAACATTGCTACAACAAAACTTAAACAAGATATACTGCAGTCAACATACAGACTATGTGCAGTGCTGTTGTACAGATATCTGCTGTATGTGCTACTAAATCAGTGCATTATCCACTCAGACACGAGGTGTATGTCCATCCTGATGTCAGTGTCTACTTTTCCAAGGATGATCCCAGCACTCTCATCTCCATGAAGGGCATCAAAAACTCTTCTGGCTCATTAGTCTGCAGGTCTCAGGTTGCTTACCATTAAGATGATGTCCAGCCACTGTTGGAGTTACCTTTGCCTTGGCATGGCATGACATATCAGTGACATGGTTACAACATTGCTATAATGTGTGATTGTACTCCTCACAGTATTTATGCTGTGAATCACTGTCTGAAACACCTAGTTGGATAAAGGCTCATCCGTACCCCATGTCCTTAACATGTGCTGGCTTTGTATCCTGAGTACCTGTAGAGCTGAAACTGTCCAACCTGTGCTATCCAAACATCATCTAAATATGGGTGCGAACACATGGCACAGGGATACAGACATTATGCTGTTGAGATCAGTAGGATGATAGCTACAAAGGGATAACATTGCTATACCATATAGTTAAAGGCACAGCTAGGGAAGTATGCCATGGAATTGCTGCAGAGACAGACAATAGAAGAAATATACCAGGTGATCTTGCCACACAATGACCAAGAAATGTATAGTCATCCCCTATGGGAAAAAACATGTACCCGTGAATTACCACTTAGGTGGCAGTACACTAAACACCGAAAGTGTGATAAGAGACTTAGGAACACAGGTGGACAGTGGTCTCACCTTCGATAACCACATCACCACAACAGTCAGAAAATCCTTCTATGTGGCACACCTCATCACTAAGGACTTTTCATCCAGAAAATAGGAGGTCATTGTCCCACTGTACTCATCCCTCATTAGACACATTATAGAATACAATGCCCCATTTGGTATGTACCTATCAAGACATCTGCAACAACTGGAAAGGCCTCAGAAATACCTCACTAAAAGAATCACAGGCCTAAAGCAGATGCCTTATGCTGAAACTCCAGCTATACTCTGTCACATATGGTCTACTCAAAGGCGATCTCTGCTTAACATACAAGGCCATGCCAGACCCAGAGCTGTTGGACATGCTACACTTAAAGAAATCCCAATCCCTCAAAGCCACATGCTCCAGGGATCTAAACCTTGTCATCACAATGAACAAAACATGCTGGTGGGATAGTTTCCTGACCCAGAGACTCCACAGACTGTGGAGTAGACTGCCCATACATGTCAAACAGAGTGCCTCTTTGACCCTCTTTGAAAGCAACCTTGACAATTGGATGGGAGATAGGAAATTCACCTCAGGGATCACGTCAGTCGCCCTGCTAGACAGGTGTCCAGGGAAGTAAATATTGTAAGAAATAGCCAGAGAATTGTTATGGCTAGGCTTGTATAGGCCCTAAGGCTGATAGCCTAGTACCAACCTATGAACCTATGATACTCCCCACAGGGCACATCCTTTTTGTTAGAGCTTGCAGGTATTCATAAAAGAAAGCAATCATCCTTGTTGCCAGTGTCAGGTGACATCTACAGAAACATAGTTCTGCCCAACATAGAGAGAGTGAGCATACCTATGTAGGTAAAGGAATACTGCACCTCATACTTTAGTTACTAAAAAGCATAAACAGGGCATACCAGCTCCATAAGATGTGACAAATATATATAGAGGAAAGCTGTCCTGATATCATGGGCTGCATCGTTGTCATTAAAAATTATGTCCTTTTAACATATGCAGGTGCACATCTTTAGGAAGGCAGACAAAAACAGCTTACCACACACTTGTAGATTACTGTCCACCTCCACAGAGCTGTCCAGAAATTGTTGCTATTCTTTCTGATACTGCTGCCCAGATCTCCAGTATAGCATCTCAAATCTGTTCAACTTGAGAGACAAAATGATGGCGCAGCCTAAAACAATGTAATTATTTACCTATTTGAGTGACAAACATACAAATTATATCAGTCTACATGAATGTCTGTGAACTGCTTTATTTTGCTACCATGCATCGGTAATTTGAAGTGCATTTTCTTTTCTATGCTTGCCTCTTGCAATTGGTTGCCATGACCTCATGCAGAAAACCTCTGCAAGTCCACTCGGGGTTCTAGCACATCAGGAAAAAGAGGAAATAGGTGAAGTTGAAGAAGAATGGCAGAACCTCAAAGCAGCTTTTGTAAGGGCTATACAATAGATACACAGTTGAGCCAGGTATGGCACTAAGGTTGCACTACACTGTAGCTACATTGTATGCTGTCTTGATTCATAAGTCACATTGTAGGCATGATTCTGAAGTTACCATTTTACTCCTCGTGAAAGTGCCATTATTTTCTGAGGATATTCACAGAGCCAGCCAGTTCAGGGATTGAATTCCTTGGCACCTAGGATGGTCTCAGCTACAGACGTTACTAGGCCAGGGGAAGAGTGCAAGCATTAGCACGATGACCGGATGTTGCAGCCCTGATAACGTCCAAGCATGGGAAGTGCAGGTTAAGCAACAACACCCAAAATGGTATTGTAAGTAAACAACATTGTATGTTTCTTGGTGTTTGTTTGAGACATTTCTGCTGCCATCATTATCAAGAACAAATATGTCATTGCTACTGTACAGTGCTTTAAGGTCAGCTAGAGGTGATGATACACTTAATATAATATGCCAGTAATATTAATATTTGTTTTGGGGTGGGGTCATGTTGCACCATCATGGGGTGTCTAAGCTCTACCCATTGTGTCCTTGTGTGTACCAGGGACATCTGTAGGTATGATTTATTTACAGTGGTACACCTGCCTACTGTCTGTTGTGCCGCAAATGCACTATATGTATAGGACTATGACTTGTTGTTTTGGTATCTTACCTTATATCTATCACAGTTTCCTGATGTGACCCTTTCTCTTTCAGCATGGACTGTATGAGATGTATATTATGTCACCTACCACAGAAAGCTGAAGAGACTAGCAGCCAATCAGGGCTAGTTCCACTCACAAATGCTTACATTTGGTTTGAATATATTTACTCCTTTGTCAGGATGAAAAGATTACATTCAAGCAGTATTTTCAGGACCTACTAGATACAGCAGGACAACATGAGTTGGAGTTAATAATGGTGGACCTAAAGACACATATTTAGGCTGACAGAACAGGATATGGGGTATGAAGACTCTCCGGGTCAACATGAGTGGGCAACAAGAATAAAGGAGAGGCTCTTCTAGATATCTGTCTGGCAAAAGGCTTGATTGTAGTCAGTACATGGTTCAGCAAGAGAGACATTCAACAAGATCACATATAAGAATGGCTAACAGGAAACTCCTAGTAAGGAAAGGACATTGGTGTAGTATCAGCAATTGCAAAATCAGCCCGACTGAATCACAGCATAAACCACTCTTTGCCATAATCAGCTGCAAGCAGTGGGCAGAGAAAACACTAAGTTCAACAGAAATTAGGCTGAAGACCTAGAAATTGACTGAAGTGAAAGAACAAGAGTTCAATGAAATACTCAGGGCTCTAGCACGTCAGGAAGGAGAGGAAACTGGTGTAGTTTAAGAAGAATGGCAGCACTTGAAAACAGCATGTGTGAGGACTATAAATTAGATATGTGGTCAAGCCAGATAGGGAAATAAGGTACATAAGGAAAGCTGGTGGCAGAATGCAGAAGTCCAGGAGTCATCAAAACATGATTGCAAGGAAGACTGAGATAGAAAAGAAGGACCAAGCTAAAAAGGAATACAGGTTGGCTAAAAAACACTCCATTGCAATAGCAAAGAACAAGGTTTCAGAAGCAATCTACCAGCTTCTGAAAACTGACTGGCACAGAACAGAAAGATAAAAAAGATAGTCATCAAACACCATTCATAAAGGGTGCCAGCAATAACCTGTTCACCAGTTCACAGGACATTAAAGGCAGATAAAAGGAATTCTTCCAGCAGTTTATGAATGAAGAAAACCCCACAGAAGCCCTACACACAAACTAAAGTAAAAGAAGAGGAACCCACCCTAGAAGAAGTAAGAACAGCACCAAGGAAAATGGAGACAGGTATAGCAGCAGTGTTAATTATGATCAATATATTGGATGAGTAAGTGGAGAAATGCCCCCAGAGTACACTGATATCCCCAAATGACTGAAGAATAGGCATTCTAGTGCCAGAGTACAAGAACAAAGGCAACATTCACAACTACATGCACTATAAAGGCATTAAGTTCCTGTCACACTGCATGAAAATTCTAGAGAGGCTGATTGACAAACAAATAGAGCATTACAAAGTAAGATGGGAGATTAGCAATTCAGATTCAGATCGGGATGCAGCATAGTCAACCCAATATTTGCAGTGAGGCAGGTACTTGAGAAGCTTGAGATGAGGAAGGAATTGAACTGAGTATTTGTAGACTTGGAAAAAGCATATGACAAAATTCCAATAAAGCTGGTTTGAGCAGTCCTGCAGTAGGTCAAAGTCCCAGAAACATTACCAGCATTAGTGCAGGCTATCTATGTACAAGAACCAAATGACACAGGTATGAACAGTGTTTGGACTCACAGACGAGTTCCCAGTGAGAGAGGATGTGCATCAGGGTTCATCTCTGAGCCCAGTGCTGTTCATACTGGTGATGGATTACATTAGCAAATAGGTCATAGGAGACAGATACACAAAAAAGCTCTATGTAGATGATGTGGCATTACAGGCAGACTCTGACCAAGAACTTTATTCAGTAAATTACAGGAGAATGGAATGCAAAGCTGAGGGTGCACAGAATGAGACTAAGTACAGAAAAAGCAGTTTTAATGGCAGTAAATGAGGGAGTCTGAAGAAGATGAAAAGTAAAATAGAAAGGAGAACAGTGGAACAGGTTAACAGCTTCAGTGGGAGGAGTGGGAGAAGAGAAGGGAAAGGAAGTCTGGATGAAGAAGTTGAAAGGAGAATCAGAGAGGAAGCAGCCAGTAGGAACAGAGTGTCTGGGGTAGAACGTGAAAGAAGAAGGCCAAAACAGTGGTATACATATGGTATAGAAACTTGGGCAGTGAAGGCAGAGCTATTGAGAAACAAGAGGTGATGGTGATGAAGTATCAGAGGTGGATTGTAGGCTGCACAATGAGGGACAGACAAAGAAATGAGGACATCAGAGCTGAAGCCCATGTAGTTTTAGTTGTAGAGAAGTTCAAAGAGAACAGATTACAATTCCTCTCTGAGAAGTCTGCAGATTCACCAGATGAAAGTACTAAATAAATGATTTATTGTATTACCTGCGAGTGGTGTTTTGTTTTAGTATTTTCGTTTTGAGTTGCAACATTCTTGGGAGGTGTTTTTTTCTATTTAGGATACAAAAATAATGCTGCAACCAATGTCCCACGATATACTGTATTTTTGGCCTTTGTTATTTGTTTAGTTGTGGATTTGTTACCATCTCCGCAGTTGATTACTTATATGAACTATTAAGGGATAATCTAAAACCCCATGGTTTCTGGAAGTTGGAGGCCTAGTGGCACCCTTATCCTTAGCTGTGTCTACTTATTTTTTTATATATTACTTGAAATCGACATTGCTGAAGTTAAATCATTTATAGCTCACCTAAGCTGCTTTGATTTTCCCTTAATTGTTTGGTTAATAGAAAATTCTGCCTCCAAAACCCCCAGAAAGATTTGCTGTGGATGTGCACGCCTGCATGATTAGCTGCTAAGAGACAGAAGTATCTGTGACATAAGATATGATAATGTAAGACCCAAACTACTGTCAGAGTCAGAACTAACTTTGTGAAAGATGGAATGTGTACAGAATAGCAGAATTTACTAACATTAAAATGAAGATATTGCGGTGGTTGTGCTGTGGTAGCATTGTCACCTCACAGTAAGATGTTGTCCTGTTTGATTCTTAGCTAAAGCGTCTTCTGTGTGGAGACATGCGTGAATGGGTGTACCTTCATTGAAGGTTGTGCATCAGAGCTGGCAACTTGGTACATAAAAATCTACTGCCAATCATTAGCAGACCAGAGTTCTGCTGTGGCGACCCCTAACCGGGAAAAGCCGAAAGATACAACAACTAACATTAAAATGAAGGAGTCTGGAGGGCAGGTGGATGAGTGTAAAATTAAATCCAACAGAAGGATACAGTAAAAAAGCAGTAAATTAACAATAACAATAAAACCACTTAACTAGGAACAAATAGAATAACATTTAATCACCGATTTTCTCCAGAATGATACAGAATTTATCAGATAAAAATCAAGCTTATGAATGCTATGTTGCTCAGTGTGGTTATCTGTATGATAAGAAGCCATGTCCAGAAGTAAACAGAAAATACAGAAACATTGTAAATGCTTAATTTTTTTTTTAAATTGTGCAAGAATAAAAGGAAGAAAGGATTGTTAATGTAAGAGGAGTACTGTAATGCATAATGTGAGAGTACCCCTTTAAAATTAGTACCGATAAGGCTAATCTGCATGTGAGATCATATGTTTCTTCTTGCTTCAGTACTTGCTGTCATGATAATAAAGGGCATGGAAGTACCCAGATTCTACTTTGTCTGTTATTATGCTACCCGTGTAGTAGGTCCATGTCAATCCTAAAAGAATGCCGACATCACTGTAACCTTAAAGGAGCAATCATTTCTTCTCTTTACCCGTACTGCAGTTGACCACGATTATGTTATGTGCCTCAGTCCCTTCAATATGTGCTTTTTTAACTGCAATTACAAGTCAGGCTAACACAGAATAATTATGCGGTACTGGGCATCCTGCAACTAATACTGAATGTGCAACTCGAGCCCTGGAGCATCAAGAAAAGTGAGAAGAAGCAGTTCATGCTGCCACTAATAAGGACTATTTGCCTGACTTCATTATCATGTGCAGTATACAGGAAATGGAACATTCTGAGTATCTGATACAGTATGATTTAACTGCCTGGTTACTGAAACAGCACACAAAAAGAAGTCTTGAGACACTGCTTTTGATAAGGAATGATACCTTTAATGGTAACCAAGATGTAACAAATTAGACTTCATTTCTTACATAATATAGTTGTGTCATAGTAGGCTGTCTTCAGTTTGATGCTTAAAAAAATCTGTTTTAATGAGAATCAGTATGCAATGTACCTGATTGCAATCTATGTGAAAATGCTGCCTAATAACCTAATATTTGTGCAGAAATAAAGTTGCTGAATTTACCTAAGAATCTTCTAACTATACTAATTAACCAACAGTCCATTTCTGACCAGTCTTTAATAAATGGACTCAGTCTTTCTTTTTAACTACAGCATGTAAGTGATTTTGATATGGACAGTTCCTGAAAATAAAAACAAGGATTCAGTTTCTGCTGAGGGTTGTGCTAAAGCTGTGATATTGGTTGAGCAGTTAACTGCTTCTCCCCCCCTTAATGTAGAGTATCAGTGCCCCTCCTCCCCATTTCTGAAGGGGTAATGCTTTAATAATAAAATGTCAAGCTCTATAGCAACTCATATTTGGAGAGAACAGAGAATCTAATAGTTTTTTGTCTTTAGAACTTACAGACAGGGTGTTGAATGAGCCTATAACTAAACATTAGCAACTTTTTCTATTCCTTTTGATATCACAGAAACTGATTTTTGTCCTGAATTAAGGCCTTACCTAAGATCAGTATATAAACGTGTATGAATATTCCTTAGGCTGATTAAACAATTTTTTTTTTTTTTTTTTGTAGTTTTGAAGTGCACTACACAGATGTTTACATATATCACAATTTGTTTGTTTGTGTCTTTCGGCTTTTTCCAGTTAGGGGTCGCCACAGCGGAACTCCGGTCCGCTAATGATTGGTAGTTGATTTTACATGCCGAGTTACCAGTCCTGACGCACAACCTTTAAAGAAGGTACGCCCATTCACGCATGTCTCCACACAGAAGACGCTCTAGCTGAGAATCGAACCGGACAGCGTCTTACTGTGAGGTGACAACGCTGCTGTTTATTTAAACCATAAATGTTAGAATTAAGCAATGGGCAAATATATATCGACTGTCATATGTTGTTTTATCTTTGTTCATTTGCTTTATCTGGATATTTTATGTAAAAAGGGTCTTCAGCTCATTGGAATATCTCAGATAAACAAAACCCATGAGATAAGTAATAATCAAACATTAAACAATGGAAATCTGAATGAACACAACTAAGCCAACCCCCAAAACACATGGACTGGAATACTGCCAGAGACACAGCAGGAAAGTGCAAAGCACTGCAATACAAATCGCCTGAGGTAGATTCAATTACTAATGTGGTCAATGAAGCTGAGTAACAGAAGAACATAGGAGCAACACTACGCACATGATCACAGGGACCATGAGATGCCTACCACGTATACCTTTAAGTAAATACACTTACAAGATCCTGCCATTCTTTTCAAGCATTTAATAGTGTTTACCTCTGAAACTGCACAGCCATACATGATAACCCTGGTGTAAACTTATGTCTACTCATCCGGTCATCAAGACTAACCTTAAAGGTAGCCAAAGTAAAACTTTTTTTACCTGTGTAGTGATAACCTGTTCCATAGGTTGGGAAAACATTGTGTTTGGAACCTATCCCTCCATAGAGCATTGTTTACTTCTTGGAGTAGATTTAGGTCCCTTTTAAAGGTGTCTATAGGGGTCTATATCACTTCGATGAAACGGCAGAAGTTCAAACACCATATGTTCGAACTTCTAACCTTGAAGTGCAAAATCATCGAAGGCTTAGAACAGCGATATTTTTCCCAGGAAAAAAAAAAATCGCTGTTCCAAGAAACACACACACAACACAAGCACATCAAAAAAAAAAAGCAACCCACACAGATACACTTAAAATCCTACATCTAACCCTACACTAAACTGTACATACACTACTATCTATCCACTTACCTTAACCCAAACCCTATCCCTAAGGTCCATCACAATCGCACACTCACCTGACCTGTGCCCTAACCCTAACTCACCTATCCCGCCTTAACCCTAAAGTCTGTCACTATCGCACACCCACCTCACGCGCACCCTAACCCTAACTCACCTAACCCGCGCCCTAACCCTAACGTCCACACAATTGCACACTTACCTGAACCCGACCTGTAACTTTCCACCACAGTGCTGAAAATAGGGAAGCCGCAGAAATGGCCAACCAAATTCTTTCCCTGGAAAAGAATTTGGTGTTCAGCGGCTTCGTGATAATCAGCTTTCGAACTTCACAGTTCGAACATATGGTGTTCGAACTGCTGAAGTTTCAACAAACTGATAGGAACCCGTCTATACAGCCTCTATTTTCTGAAAAAATAGAAAGTAAAATAGATTGGGACTTAAATGGCTCAAAAAGTGACGGGTTTATGTATATGTTTTTCATTATTTATGTTATATGGACAAACATATCACCAATTAGGAAACACTCCTGAAGGAATATTTATTTAATGACTAAATCATTGGTGCAGGAATCCATATGCTAAGCTATGGAGTGCTTTGGCAAAGATCAGTTGTCTATAGCCATGCCACCAAATTGTCATTACTTCCATGGCCATTACTTCATTTTCCTTGAGACAAAGTTACTTTGGATTTTGCTATATTTTAAACTGGTACAGGATGTTTTGTGCTTAGTAATGATGTCTGTGCATTGAACTCCAGAGAAAAAGTTTCAAGAAGTATTTTGCCATCCAGTTCAGAGGTCTGGTCATGATCCTGGGGTCAATGACAAAGGGGTTATGACTAAACAAACAAATTCCACTGTCAAAAGTCAGTAAAGCAATGTAATAGTGTGCTGGCTCATGTGACCAAACATGAGCTCAAGAATGAACCAGAAAATATGAATTCCATGTACTTATCTTCTATATCTCACCTAGAAAGAATGTATGTGGCCAAAGATATAGAACCTTAAGAACAGTCTCTCCATTATTATTAAACAGGAATATACGACACACTTATGTTTGTAAGCAAAGACATAGAACTTTAAGAACAGCCTCTCCACTATTAGTAAACAAAGATATACAACAGACCTATGAATGTGACCAAAGACAGAACCTTAAGGATAGCCTTTCCACTATTAAAACATGGACATATGACAGACCATTGAAATGAGTTACTCAACACTGGATTTGACTAAAGCTTCTTCAGCAAATGCTGGAAAAATGAATTACTCAAAAACACAAGGTTACAGGCAGGTACCAAACAGAGACATAGCCCAGCATAGATATCCCGGCTTTGATGTTGTTTTACCTCAGTATAGGTTATACTGACTTTGGAGGAGATACTACTAATAATAATAATTATATATGTGCTACAAAAATAGCTTAAATGTAATTATTTTAAGATCAAGAAAATAACTATACCACTTCTTAAATTAATTATAAAATGAAAAACAAACCATTAATGGTGTATCTTAACACAAACTTTCATTACTAGACCTGTGACATAATGATTAGAAGAATGGTAGAAGGTAAATAAATGTTTTAGTGATTTTTTTTTTAATTGCATGCCATAGCATACCTTAGACTGTCTAATGTGTGATAAACAAATTCAGTTGCAAATGCCAGTAGCTCAACAAATAGCACACTTGTCTTTGATGTTAGTTGGTCAGAAGGCAGTGGGTTCTATTCCTCTAACAGGCATTTAATTAATTTTTCATTACTGATACCACAGTGCAGCATAAGGGGTAATGCTGCACTCCTGAGTGTGCCATTCTTTGGATAAGATGTTTAGTCGGGGGTCCCATCTGCCTGAGTTGGTGGTAGCTTAGGCAGGTATGAAAGATCCCATGCCATCCATTTTAAAAATAGTAGGGGGAGTTCCTCAGTGCCCTTGCCAAATTTCCTCTTGTTAGTATGAATACCATCTTGGGTTTCCCCTGAAAAGAAAACACTGCCCTAGTGGGACAAACATGGTCAACAAAGAGTAAATAAATTAATAAATACATAAATAAATGTCCTTAAAACTGGAGTATTTTATTCATCAGAGCGAATACAGTGCTGGAATGTGTTTCAGTCCTCCTCACTTCTGTATATGTTAGGAGAAAGAACAAGTTGGCCTAATGGATAAGGTATTTTTCTCCTAAAATGCAACATACAGGGTTTTGCTCTGACTTCTGGTTATTGGCTAGGTTTGTAATAATCTGCAAAATAATAGCCTAGAATTTGTGTTGTGGGAGTCTCTGTTGGTCTAATTACAATTCAGTGCTCTCACTGCTGTGACCTGGGTTCAGCTGCCAGGCACAGAAATTTCAATGCATTTTTTTAACCTATGAACTATAAGATACCACATAAAATTCTTCCAGGAGAATTGCCATAATGGTTAAGGTCTTAGCCTTACAGACACAAAATACAAAATACAGGCATTGATTCTGACCTCTGGATTCTGGCTAGGCTTGTAACAGTCTACAGGCTGATAGCCTAGTATTTACCTATCAAATTATGAAACAGCAAAATAAATACTTGATAGCTGATGATGAAGCATATTGAAGAACATAGAATCTAAAAGTCTGAACAGTCTGGTGAAAAGAACATAGTCTGGAGGTGTAGATATCTGGTCTGCAGATGACCAAATAACATTTATTTATTTACTTACATACTTAAATACTTATTTATTTTTGCTGCTCTCACTTCTACCCAATACCTAATAACTCAAGATTATGATCAAGCAATTAAGCACTTTCCACTGAAATGCTTACAACATTCCTTGTAACCTTGTTTCATCGTCACTGCAGCAGTGAATTCCCAACAGCATGTATTGTATTATAGAGTTAATGTATACTATGTTCATATCTATAAGTTTATAATGTACCCATGTGTCACATTGTTAATGTATACTATGTTCATCCCTATAAGTTTATAATGTACCCATGTGTCACATTGTTAATGTATACTATGTTCATCCCTATAAGTTTATAATGTACCCATGTGTCACATTGTTAATGTATACTATGTTCATCCCTATAAGTTTATAATGTACCCATGTGTCACATTGTTAATGTAAACTATGTCCATCCCTGTAAGTTTATAATGTACCCATGTGTCACATTGTTAATGTATACTATGTCCATCCCTATAAGTTTATAATGTACCCATGTGTCACATTGTTAATGTATACTATCTTCATCACTGTAAGTTTATAATGTACCCATGTGTCACATTGTTAATGTATACTATCTTCATCCCTATAAGTTTATAATGTACCCATGTGTCACATTGTTAATGTATACTATCTTCATCCCTATAAGTTTATAATGTACCCATGTGTCACATTGTTAATGTATACTATCTTCATCCCTATAAATTTATAATGTACCCATGTGTCATATTGTTAATGTATACTATGTTCATCCCTGTAAGTTTATAATGTACCCATGTGTCACATTTTTAATGTATACTATGTTCATCCCTCTAAGTTTATAATGTACCCATGTGTCACATTGTTAATGTATACTATGTTCATCCCTGTAAGTTTATAATGTACCCATGTGTCACATTGTTAATGTATACTATGTTCATCCCTGTAAGTTTATAATGTACCCATGTGTCACATTATTCTTTCAGTATGAATTCCTGTACTACAGCTAATAGTATTTTGTATAGAAGAAATAAGTGCTTTGAATGTTAAGACTTCTTCCTCAATCGACAAAATATTTTCAAATTATGTAAATTACAGAGAAAGCCAAAACAAACAACAAAAAATATCTGTTTCATGGCTGTTTTTTAGTAAATAGAATTGTTTACAGACACTTGCATTGAAATCCTTTCTTTTTTTTTTTCTGCATTATGTTTGGCACAGTCTGGTTAGTTAGAATGTGGCAAATAACCAAACTAGATTTATCTGGCTATGAATGCTCCTTCTGTGGTTGAATTTCTGTCAGTTGTACTATAGAGTGGAAAAAAAAATTCTCCAGTCTCCAAGCTGTTACAAGACAACTGATGAAGAAAGATGTAAATGATAAATTCTTATTGCCATTTTGAATGATTCCATGTTTATACATTCCTCTGGTTTAAATTTTGTCAAACATTTATTAGTTAAATAGAATAAAGTGCAGGTATATTTGTGTAAACTTCCATTTTGCTGAGTATCTGGTTTTGTTGAATGTCTGATGGCATGTGGGTTTGTATTGGTGTGTGTGTGTGTGTGTGTGTGTGTGTGTGTGTGTGTGTGTGTGTGTGTGTGTGTGTGTGTGTGTGTGTGTGTGTGTGTGTGTGTGTACAGAGAAACAGAGAGATACACAAACATATGTATGTGTGTATGCATGTATGCATAGATAAAGCTACACACACACATATATATGTATACATATATAACTATTTGTGCATATGTGCATCTCTATATCTGTATATATCAATTTATCTTCCTATATATATCTATCTATCTACTTATCTATTTCTCTGTCTCTATTGATACAACATAAAAAACCTAGTCCCTACGAAATTCCCAGCCTGACATCGTCTCCCTGTACAGGCCATCAAGACATGGAAAAGCCCTGTGGAACAATCTTCCTCCTGATGTAAGGAGTAAAAAAACTCCTGTCGATTTCACACTTACTCAATGTGAACAACACCATAATGATTCTGTATGTAAATTATTTATAGATATTAGTTAACAATTCTGCTATCTACTCCTACTTTTAGCCAGTCTCTTTACATAATCCTTATGTAGCTGATCTGTGCAGTTTTAAACACATATGTATGATGCATCTTTCATTGTTTTCTTTCCCAAATGTAATTATCATTATTTATTTAAACTATCATGTACTCTGTCTACTTACCCAGTTATCAAAAAGTAAAGAAGTATATATATATATATATATATATATATATATATATATATATATATATATATATATATATATATATATATGTACATATATGTATATATATATATGTATATATATATATATATAAATCTATATAAATATATATATATATATATATATATATATATATATACACATACATACATACATACCTCTCAACTTCTTACAAAAAGAAATCTGGACAAAGGTATACATAAAAGTGGGACAAAGGACCAAAAATAGGTACAAATTTTAAATATTGCTCTTACAAACTTACAAAAGTTGATAGAATAATAGGTTTTGCATTAACATTAATTTACTGAAGGGTATGAAGTATAAAAGTCAAATGTTTGTTATTATTTTTTAACTTCAGTCCTTAATGATTCACCACTAATTTGCTAGAAAACCACACTTTTATGAAAAATGGAACAAAAATAGTAGGCAAAAATCTGGACATTCGGTGTTAGGTATGTGTGTGTGTGTGTAGATATATATATATATATATATATATATATATATATATATATATATATATATGTATATATATATATATATATATATATATATATATATATATATATATATATATATATAAATATATATCTACACATACATATAAATTTATATATATACGGATATGGGTCTATATTACAACCATGAAAGTCCTAGTCAGCGAATACAGAATCATTGACACATATCACCCGAACCGCGAATACACCAAATGCCCTAAACCGTGAAATTCAAAATCTCGAACTGTCATAGTCGTCCAACCCCACCGCATGCAACATACTACCTACTCAAACAAAATAAATAAACCACATACATACACTAACCAAAACCCTACTTCTAACCCTACACTTAAACCTTACATACATTACTATCTATGAACTTACCTTAACCCGCTCCCTAACCCTAAGCTCCGTAACTATCGCACACTTACCTTACGGAGCTATACCCAAACAAAATAAATAACCCACACACATACACTTAACAAAACCCTACTTCTAACCCCACACTAAACCTTACATAGATTACTATCTATGCACTTACTTTAACCCGCACCCTAACCCTAAGGTCTGTAACTATCACACATTTACCTTACGGAGCTATACCGCAGAAGGGACAACCATGATGATTCAACATTTTGGATTTTGTGCTTCAGGATGATTGGTGTTTTCGCAGTTCGACATATACGTGTTGATGTTTCCGTATTCGGGTAACTGGACCTTTGCGATTTCAATAGGGAACCTATGGATATATGCATATTTATTATATAGAAATACAGATAGAATGATGGGTCTACTACAGGTGCTCATGTACAAGTAGCTTGCAACACACTTGCTCACTGTCACCTGCTCAAAAAAAAAAACACATGCTCAAACTCCCACTAGGCAGATGTTACATTTCTATATTGCCCTCTGACCCAACCCTAAAAAACTGTATAGCCCTACCAGAATCCTATAGAGAATCCAACCCTAAAACTCCCTTCCAGTTCCCAGCCAAAGTGCTTACTCCTTTAATCTAAAATTCTACTCCCCTTGCTAATCCTAAGTCCGGTATCGCTCCCTAACCCGATGTCCCCTATCACTCCCTAACCCTAAGTCCCATATCACTATCTAATCCTATGTCCCTTCACTCTCTAACCTTAGGTCCCCTATCACTCCCTAACCCTAGGTCCCCTATCACTCCCTAACCCTAAGTCCTTTATCAGTATCTAATCCTAAGTCCCCTATCACTCCCTAACCCTGGGCCCCCTATCACTCCCTAACCCTAGGTCCCCTATCACTCGCTAACCCTAAGTCCTTTATCAGTATCTAATCCTAAGTCCCCTATCACTCCCTAACCCTGGGTCCCCTATCACTCCCTAACCCTAGGTCCCCTATCACTCCCTAACCCTAAGTCCTTTATCAGTATCTAATCCTAAGTCCCCTATCACTCCCTAAACCTGGGTCCCCTATCACTCCCTAACCCTAGGTCCCCTATCACTCCCTAACCCTAGGTCCCCTATCATTCCCTAACCCTAAGTCCTTTATCAGTATCTAATCCTAAGTCCCCTATCACTCCCTAACCCTGGGTCCCCTATCACTCCCTAACCCTAGGTCCCCTATCACTCCCTAACCCTAAGTCCTTTATCAGTATCTAATCCTAAGTCCCCTATCACTCCCTAACCCTAGGTCCCCAATCACTCCCTAAACCTGGGTCCCCTATCACTCCCTAACCCTAGGTCCCCTATCACTCCCTAACCCTAAGTCCCATATCGCTATCTAATCCTATGTACCTTCACTCCCTAACCTTAGGTCCCCTATCACTCCCTAACCCTAGGTCCCCTATCACTCCCTAACCCTAAGTCCTTTATCAGTATCTAATCCTATGTCCCCTATCACTCCCTAACCCTGGGTCCCCTATCACTCCCTAACCCTAGGTCCCCTATCAGTATCTAATCCTAAGTCCCCTATCACTCCCTAACCCTGGGTCCCCTATCACTCCCTAACCCTAGGTCCCCTATCACTCCCTAACCCTAAGTCCTTTATCAGTATCTAATCCTAAGTCCCCTATCACTCCCTAACCCTGGGTCCCCTATCACTCCCTAACCCTAGGTCCCCTATCACTCCCTTACCCTAAGTCCTTTATCAGTATCTAATCCTAAGTCCCCTATCACTCCCTAAACCTGGGTCGCCTATCACTCCCTAAACCTGGGTCCCCTATCACTCCCTAACCCTAGGTCCCCTATCACTCCCTAATGCTAGGTCCCCTATCACTCCCTAACCCTAAGTCCCATATCGCTATCTAATCCTATGTCCCTTCACTCCCTAACCTTAGGTCCCCTATCACTCCCTAACACTAGGTCCCCTATCACTCCCTAACCCTAAGTCCTTTATCAGTATCTAATCCTAAGTCCCCTATCACTCCCTAACCCTAGGTCCCCTATCACTCCCTAACCCTAAGTCCCCTATCACTCCCTAACCCTAAGTCCTTTATCAGTATCTAATCCTAAGTCCCCTATCACTCCCTAACCCTGCGTCCCCTATCACTCCCTAACCCTAGGTCCCCTATCACTCCCTAACCCTAAGTCCTTTATCAGTATCTAATCCTAAGTCCCCTATCACTCCCTAACCCTGGGTCCCCTATCACTCCCTAACCCTAGGTCCCCTATCACTCCCTAACCCTAAGTCCTTTATCAGTATCTAATCCTAAGTCCCCTATCACTCCCTAAACCTGGGTCCCCTATCACTCCCTAACCCTAGGTCCCCTATCACTCCATAACCCTAGGTCCCCTATCACTCCCTAACCCTAAGTCCTTTATCAGTATCTAATCCTAAGTCCCCTATCACTTCCTAACCCTGGGTCCCCTATCACTCCCTAACCCTAGGTCCCCTATCACTCCCTAACCCTAAGTCCTTTATCAGTATCTAATCCTAAGTCCCCTATCACTCCCTAAACCTGGGTCCCCTATCACTCCCTAACCCTAGGTCCCCTATCACTCCATAACCCTAGGTCCCCTATCACTCCCTAACCCTAAGTCCTTTATCAGTATCTAATCCTAAGTCTCCTATCACTCCCTAACCCTGGGTCCCCTATCACTCCCTAACTCTAGGCCCCCTATCACTCCCTAAACCTAGGTTCCCTATTACTCCCTAACCCTAAGTCTCCTATCACTCCCTAAATCTAAAATCCCTCTCCCACTCCTTAGCTCTAAAATCTCTCTCCTGTTCCCACCCCATGGTTGCTGCACATACCTCACTCAAACTCAAGTAATGAGTGGCATGAACAGCAGCCTACACAAGCTACAAAGCTGTTCGAGTCCCTGGCTTTGAGTCAGTGGTCTGCATGCACTTGGGATGTAAGCACTTGTTGTACAACCTAGGGATATATATATATATATATATATATATATATATATATATATATATATATATATATATATATATATATATATCAGATATGAATGCATGTCTAACTGTTGAGCTGCCTAAACATTAACAGTCCATTCATCTATCCAATTCTGGAGAGTCACAAATCATCAGATCAATGGAATGGCCTCTTCCATGGGTCCTGGAATCAAAAAATGGGATTAACTACCATGTATATATGTATGTACGTATGTTTTATATATTTTATATATATATATATATATATATATATATATATATATATACATATATACATATATATATATATATATAAATATGTATATATATATATATATATATATATATATATATATATATATACACACACACACACACACACACACACACACACATATATCTATCTATGTATATATATATATATATATATATATGTGTGTGTGTGTATAGAGAGAGAGAGAGAGAGTGGATATAAAAAGTGTACATACTCCTGGTAAAATGCCCAGTTTTTGTGATATAAAAAAATGAGATCAAAATAAATCATTTCAAAACTTTTCCTATCTTTAATGTGACCTATAATCTGTACAATTCAGTTGAAAAACAAACAAATCTGTTAGGGGAAAAAAATATAAAAAATAAAAAATCTACAATAAGCTGGCTGCACAAGTGTGCACTGCACACCGTTAAACTAATACTTTGTTGAAGCACATTTTGATTTAATTATAGCATTCTGTCTTCTTGAGTACACACCTGCCATCAATTAAAGAGACTGATTAACCCCACATGAAGTTCAGCTGTCCTAATAGGATTTTCCTGACATTTACTAAGTTGCCTGCTACAGCAAAAGCCATGGTTCACAGAGTGCTTACAAAGCATCAAAGGGATCTCATTGCTGAAAGGTATCAGTCAGGAGAAGGGTACAAAAAAATTTCCACAGCATTGAATATACCATGGAACACAGTGAAGACAGTCATCAATAAGTGGAGAAAATATGGGACAACAGTGACATTGCAAAGAACTGGACATCCCTCCAACATTGATGAAAAGACAAGATGAAAACTGGTCAGGGAAGCTGTCAAGAGACCTACAGCAACACTGAAGGAGCTACAGGAATTTCTGGCAAGTACTGGTTGTGTACTACATGTGACAACAATCTCCCATATTCTCCATATGTCTGGGCTATGGGGTACGGTTGCAAGATGGAAGCCTTTTCTTACACAGAAAAGCATCCAAGCTCAGCTAAAATTTGCAAAACAATACATCAAGTCTTCTAAAAGCATGTGGGAAAATGTGTTATGGTCTGATGATACCAAGATTGAACTTTTTGGCCCTACTGCCAAAGGGTACGTTTGGCGCAAAAACAACACTTCACATCACCAAAAGAACACCATCTCCATGGTGAAGCCCGGTGGTGGCAGTATCATGCTTTGGGGTTGCTTTTCTAAAGGTGGAACTGGGGTTTTAGTCAAGGTGGAGGGAATTATGAACAGTTCCAAATACCAGTCCCTTTTGGCCCAAAACCTTCAGGCATCTCCTAGAAAGATGAAGATGAAGAGGAATTTCACCTTTCAACAAGACAATGACCCCTAGCATACATCCAAATCAACAAAAGAATGGCTTCACCAGAAGAAACTTCAGGTTTTGGAATGGCCCAGCCAGAGCCCAGACCTAATTCCAATAGAAATCTGAGGGGTGACCTGAAGAAAGCTGTGCACAACAGATGCCCTCACAAATTAACAGATTTGGAGCACATTTGCAAGGAGGAGTCGGCAAATATTGCCATGTCAAGATGTGCCATGCTGATAGACTTCTACCCAAGAAGATTGAATGCTGTAATTAAATCAAAAGGTGCTTCAACAAAGTATTAGCTTAAGGGTGTGCACACTTATACAACCAGCTTATGGTATGTTTTTTATTTTTTATATTTTGTCCCCCAACATATTTATTTGTTTTTCACTTGAATTCTACTGGTTATAGGTCACATTAAAGGTGGGAAAAGTTTTGAAATTATTTATTGTGGTCTCATTTTTTATATCATAAAAACCTGGCATTTTAACAGGGGTGTGTACACTTTTTATATCCACTGTATATACATATATATATATATATATATATATATATATATATATATATATATATACACACACACACACACACACACACACACACACACACACACACACATATGGGTCTACTTCATAGGATCAAAATCTCTGAACATTGAACCTTTGATTATTGCAAACTAGAGGATCAAAGTTTTGAAATACCAACCCTATGAAAAAAATCTAAAATGTGAAAATGTCTTATTTCATGTTTTTGCAAGGGGGCAAGCCCCCCTGCACCTCCACCCCCACAAACCAACTGCTACTTAAATATACCAATTCCAAGATCACACTAGAGTGAAGAGAATAGTAAAGTTCCCATTCTGTACTGTAAGGCGCTCTCCATTCACAAGGTTAGATATTTCAAAACGTTTATCCTCTGGTCTGTGATGATCAGAGGTTTAATCTTCTGAGTTTTCATTCCTATGAAGGAGATCCCCATAGATATATATATATATATATATATATATATACACATATATGAGAGATGATGATTATGATAATATAGTCATGTCTATCTATCTATCTATCTATCTATCTATCTATCTATCTATCGATATTTGAATATTCTTTTCTTGTCTGGGTTTTTCCTTTAGCTCTGTACAATGACTAATATCTGCTACACTACTCTCCCTATTTAGATTATATGTTTTCCTGTATCTGTCCCAGCCATGCTTTTTACATCCTAATCTTCCATTGATTTCTTTTTTTTTTTTTTTGCCATGCATACTTGTTAAAGCCAGGCATCTTGTTCCTGCAGCATGTTTTATATATGCATACACACTCACTGACTCACATACATATATGCATCCATATATTAAAACTGTTTTTGCTTGCTATTCATTATACGCACATTACAAGCCATACGGTGCTGCAGTAGCATTGTCGCCTCACAGTAAGACGTTGTCCTGTTTGATTCTCAGCTAGAGCGTCTTCTGTGTGGAGACATGCGTGAATGGGCGTACCTTTGTTGAAGGTTGTGTATCAGGGCCGGCAACTCGGCACGTAAAAATCTACTGCCAATCATTAGCGGACCGGAGTTCCGCTGTGGTGACCCCTAACCGGGAAAAGCCGAAAGATGCAACAATTCTTACAAGCATTTCACAGCTATTAAACTTTAAACTTAATTTCTCCATCACTGCAAAAAAGGTCTTCAAAACCAGGGACAGATCATATATATATTGCTCTTATAAACATTTTTTTTTCAAAAACATTTTTATTTTGTTTTCATTATAAACATAAGCAAATGTACATATAACAAATACAATAAAACAATAACAAAACTATTTACAATATTTACATTCATCCATGATAAACTATCATTTTATCCATGAGAAGTTATCAGTATTTGTTCAAAAGGTTTTCCATTTTTTGCCATGCTATTTTTATGAGTAATGTTATAAGTTCTATAACAAATAGTTTGTAGTTCTTTTTTACAAACAACTTTTGCTAAATTAATCAAATCTTGTTTACTTTTCCAGTCCAAAGTAATAACTTTTCTGGCAATTGCAAGAACTGACCACAGTAACTGAATCTGAGATTTAGGTATTACATCAGGTATAGGAACATTGAATAGGATTAGTGAGTTATAAATATGACAGTTATCAGACCATAAAACATTTACAAAATATCTGAAGTCTTTCCAGTATTGAACAATTTTTCTACAGTCAATGAACATGTGAACCCAGTTTGCCTCTAGTAATTGATCACATTTCCAGCATTTACTTTCATTGTTTTTCAGCATAAGATTTATTTTATGTGGGGTATAGAAGCTCCTATTCATAAATTTCCATGCATACAATCTCCAGTATAATGAAGAAGAGGATATTTGTTCTTTATTAATCTTTACATAATAATTCCAAAAATTTCAATTAAACATCAGAGTGTCTTCTCTTAGTATCTTATAGGTAGGTGTGATACTTAATTTTTAATTATCTGTCTTTTCAAAACACCTGATAAAATGTTGAATCAAACTAGGTATAGATTCAATCTCTAGGTTGATTGATACTCTCATTTTGTTTTCTATAAACTGCCATAATGAGTGTATAAACAACCGTCTTGACTATTATCAAAACTACATAAAAGAGAGTTTAGTGGTTTAATACTCTAATTTTCAATAAACTGATGCCAGAATATCAAGTTATTTTCCTTTAATTTTTGCATCACGTTGATGTTGAAATAATCTGGCAATCAGAGGAATATGCTACAGGGAATATAAGAAATAGAAATTGTTTAATGCTATAATTACAATCAATTATATTTTTAAAGTTCTTAAATATTTGACTAATGCCATAAGAATAATTATCAAACTTCTTATTAAATAAACAAAATTCACATAAAAGCCAATAAACTCTACTTATTCTATATTGTTCCTTAAATTGATTTTCTATAGTTCTGACATCAGTTATATGAATGTCATGTATTGTTTTCCAGCCAGATATATAGGTAGGTGTGATACAATGTAATATTACATTAATTATAACTGATTTGGAATAAAGATCTAAGCTAGGGAATGGTAACCTATTACTGTTCCAAGCTCTAATGTGCCATTTATATGCAATCCTAGGTTTTAAGAGGAACCATAAAAATTTAAGTAGCATGGAATCTAATTTTTTAAATAAGTTTTTGGGAGGGGGTAGTATCAATGACTGTACATAAAACAAAATTTTTTAGTAAAATTATCATTTTAATTAAAGAGAGCCTATGCTCCATTGTGAAGAACATTTTATTCCATCTTTTGATTAGTTCACTAAAGGTGGTTATTAAATTATTGTAGTTTAGTTTAACAGACTCTTTCCAAATACTCTTTATACTGACACCCAAATATTCTAATACATCATTATCCCAATTAAACAGGCTATTTCCTCTTAGGTTTTGTTGATCTTTTTGTTAATTAGTAATGTTTTGGATTTATTATGATTAAATTTAAGCCTTGAAATTCTTTCAAACTTGCTTAAGGTATTTATAACATCATGCAAAGAAACATCAATATCACCCAAGGTTAACAACATATCATCAGCAAATAATTGTATCTTAGGACAATAGTCCTTATTAACTTGAAAGCCTTTTATATTTTGCTTATTTCTGATATATGTAGCAAAAGGTTCCATTGAACGAGCAAACAATAATAGTGACAAAGGACAACCTCATCTAGTTCCCTTGAGGATTTCTAGTGGTGAGGATAGACACAATCTGATTTTCACATAAGCTTGCACCCCACTACAAATTTTCATTAATAGGGTGACAAAATCTGAGGAGAATTCAAACCCAATCGGAATTCTTTGTAGATAAGACCGACTAATAGAATCAAAAGTCTTTTCTATATCTAGGCTGATAATAGTTAATTGTTTTTTGTATTTGCATGGTATGTCTATTAATGATAGTAATTTAATAATGTTATCTTGCACTTTTCTATGAAGAATGAACCCTGTCTGATCATTATGTATTAGATTAGGTATATTTTCTTTATCCTATTAGCTAATATTGTCGTGAAAATTTTATAATCAGTGTTTAGTAATGAAATTGGCCTATATGAATCACAAGATTTGGGGTCCTTAGCTTGTTTTAATATGGGGAAGATAATTGAGTATTTCCATGATGAGGATATTATACATTTTTGCCTAACCACAGTAAAGGCACTCATCATTTTCTTTATTATATATTCAGGAAAAATCTTATATAGTTCAGGAATTATTCCATCCAGTCCTGGAGCTTTATTATCTTTTAATTTTTTTTTTTATTTGCTCTTTCACTTCTGTTAGTGTTATTTCTTTATTCAGTATGTTATTTTGTTGCATTGACACCTTAGTACTTATATTTTCTTGAATAAAAGTATTTATTACATTATCTGTCATCAAAAGTGGTGTGTTATTATTTATATCATCATAGTAGTTTTTGAACACTTCTAATATACCCATTAAGTTAGATGTATTCTTATCTGAACCATCACTTTTATATTTAATATCATTAATAAGATTTTGATTGTTTTTTTTTTGGATCTTACTGCTATTTTATATAGATATTTGGGATTTACAGCATAAGATTGTATTTTCAATTTTTCCAGGTTTATGGCTACCTTATGATTCAGAACTTCTAAGCATTTTTGATTTAACTTAGTGATTTTGTTATGTGCTACTTTATTATTTGGTTTTGCATCCATTTTTATCTTATCTATGTTTTTTTGTAAGTCTAAAGGTGTCTCACAGTGGATCTAGGACTTTTGATCGAAAGATCAAAAGCCCATATTCATTACCACAAAACACACTTTAACGAAAGCTCTTTCATCTAAAAAATGCTTTCATTAAAGTATGTTAAAAAAAACACAAACTCTATTTAAATGCAAAGGGCAAGTCCCCCTACACCCCTGATATTGGGGGCTTGGCCCCCCTACTTTAACATTCTCACTCCAAGGTCTCACTGCAGTGGGGAAAAGGGAATTTTCCCTTACCACACTATAGTATGACCAGAACAACAAGCATATTTATGCAAAAGTGCTGCTTCAATGAACAGCACTTTCGTGCAAGAATGCTTACCAAATTGGATTCGGTGAAAGATGCAGTAGAGCATCTGTACGGATCCCTCCATAGTATAGTATCAGTCAATTCACCATTATCATTTGTTTCCATAAACATGTCTATTCCTTTCATTATCCATTCCCTAAAGTCATTTAACTTAGTTATTTAAGCAGGAATTCACTGTAGAAATCTTAAATCATCTGTATGTAAAGTTAATGTAAAGTTTATAGCATTATGGTCCGAAAGTGAACAAGTCATTATAGATACATCACTTATTTTAGAGTATATATTATTTGATACAAAGACCTTATCAATGTTTGTGTGCCAAACTGATATGAATAGTGAGTACAGAATAAGGAATAATGTTCTCTTAGACCATGTATATCTTTAAGGTTCATCTTGTTTGTAAAGTCATTTAACTTCTTGGCTTGAGATGTTAGTTTTATTTTACCGTTCTTAAAAGTATCATTGCCTGATAATAGGCAGTTAAAATCACCTGTTGCTATAATTTCCCCTTTTGCATTTAAAGTAATCAGGTCCAGATATTTGTCAACATATTTAGTACTCAGTCTCAGTATCCAGTATGTATTAATCAAAGTATAATACTTCCTATTGATTTCCAAAATAACCATGCTTAGCATCCCATCTTTATCTGAAATTGCATCTATAATTCTTGGCACAGTATAAGTATTTTTCCATAGAATAAGAGTGCCCCTTCTCTTAGTCTTAAAACATGAATCAGCCAAAATTGTATAGCCATTGAATGAGCATTTTTGTAGATCTTTTTTTAATAGATGAGTTTCCTGTAAAAAGATGATTGGGTTTTATACATTTTGATATATTTAAGCAAACCAGCTCTTTTGACAATATTGTCCAAACCATTAATATTAAATGATAAACATTTATAAGCCATCGACTATAATGTGTATGTTATTACTAACTTGAAATAAAAATGACTTGAAAGCTACTGAAAACGTACTCATCATGGATGTGTATTATGCACTACTTTCAAAAACCCAAAACTATATACAAACACATGCATGAAACATAAAGTTTCTGGTTTAGTTAAAAACTTAACTAAACTATCCATCCACCACCTCACCAATACCAAACGCACAAATTATCCATCTCTGCTTAGAATATAGTTTAAAAACAAAAAAAGAAAAGCATTATGAAAGCAACTAAAGAAATCTGAATCCATGAAATATACATTAGAATGAGAGGGTCCAATATATCTGAAGCTATATGAATATGTCACATACGATAATGGCACCTCTAATACATAGATATACCAGAAATACACATCAGATAAAAGTATGTATAAACATTAGAAGCTGAAGGTTAAGAAGATTGTCATTATTTCCAAGACTTTTCAAGAAACATCAGATAATTTAACCATTTTGTCAGTCATCTATCTAACATTTTCATGTAAGGATCTGTTGAATATATATATATTTATATATAAACACTTATTACAACATAACTATTATATTTTGCAATTATACACATATTACTCATATGTATTAACAATATCTATGTTGATGTCTTTTATCAGGAAGGAGAAACAGAGAGAGAGAGAAAAAAGGGGGGGGGGCTCACAGCCTTTTCTTTAGTTACTAAAGGTTTAGTTATATAACGTAAGTCTGATGTTAATATGTATAATGAGTTTTCTAATGCAGCTCCTTGTTCACTTGATGTCATTTAGTTACTAATGATGTCACTGAATCTGCAGAATGTATACATCTAAAAGAGAACATAGGCATTTTCAACAGAGTTAAACACTTTTATCAGAACTAATTATTTACCATTTTAAGTATCTAGTGAAGGATAACAGATTTTCAAGAAAAAAGAATTCAAAGTACAACCATTTAACAAGTTCAAAAGGTCAAATGATGTCATCACTGTTGTTTCCTCAAGCTGCAGCTTCATAAACTTGTTTAAAAGTATCTAAATAGGCTCATGCATAACAGAAGTTATCTCTAGTGAAGAAAAAAGCATTTTTGGCAGGAAATTCAGATTTTGAAGCTTTTAGAGTTTACAGAAAGCAAAAAAAAAAAAAAAAAAAAACACAAGCTGCCTTGTCAGTGCATGTCATGAATCTCCACAATGAGAACAGTCACGCAGACCACCAGTTTCCTCACAAAACTTCAACATCATGAAAACATTAACCCTTTCATATAAAAACAGCTATTTAGAAGTAACGACAGCTGCCTCAAATCAGAAATCATATTACAACATTTCAATTATTCACCCACTAGTTAACCAGGCAAGAAAGAGAGAGAAAAAAAGGAACCTAATATATATATATATACAAATATATATATATATATTTATATATATATATATATATATATATATATATATATTTATATATGTATATATATATATATATATATATATATATATATATATATATATATATTATCTATCTATAAAACACCATTAATGTACTGTGTTAATGTTTAAATGTATCTAAACAAAGAGTCTAAAACATCTAGTTAGAAACACTAATCAGAAACACCTTGTCACCCCACCACTGACCAACTAGAAAAAATGCACTTTGGTATTAAGGTAAATTATGCTATTACTGAAGAATTAGAAGACATACATCATTTGCAGTTAGTTATTTAAAAGGAAAAATGTTGTAAAGTACTTATAATGAGGAAAAGAGAGAAAAGGAACATTGGTAGCAAAAAAAGAATAGGAAGAAAGAAGAGAGAGAGAGAATGTTATTAAAATACTTAGTACTACATATAATTGGAAGAAGTAGATATAGAAAGGAAAAGAGAAAGTTAATAATAAAAATGATTCACATTACCTTACAGCACAGGGACTTTCCAGAATCAAATATATTATGATTCATAAAACAAAGCATTTAAAATTAGAAGGAATGTATTCATTTGTCCTTTATTGTCTTAGTTTTGTTTGCTCCTTCCTTCACAGACCATCCATGTTTTGTTGCCCTTCTCTTCAAACCCTGGGATGACCATTCCACTTCTTCTATGTCCGACAGTATTTTCTTCTTTTGGATAAATTCTACTTCTTCTTGTAGGAAATCAAAGATCTTCACTCCTTCTGGCAAGGTAATTTTTATTTTTGCAGGAAAAAGAATTTGAGCTTTAATACTGGCTTTTTTCAAGGACTAAATTAGAGGTACATACTCCTTTCTTCTGGATGGTAGCGTTGTCGCCTCACAGTTAGACGTTGCCCATTTGATTTTCAGTTAGAACGTCTTCTGTGTGGCAACATGCATGAATAGGTGTTCCTTCATTGAAGGTTGCGCGTTAGGCCCGGCAAGCCAGCACGTAAAACTCTACTGCCAATCATTAGCAGACCTGAGTTCTGCTGTGGCGACCCCTAACCGGGAAAAGCTGAAAGACACAAACAAACAAACTCCTTTCTTCTGGATATGATTATAGAGGTGTAGTCATTGTCAAAACGAATATCTTTTTCATCCATCTTGATAGGGGAATTAGTCCAAGCTGATTTCAGCACTAAGTCCTTGTCTTGAGAGGAAAGAAATCTAACTATTATAGACCTGGGGTTAGATGAACTCAGAGATGAAGCTGGATTTGCCAGGGACTGATGAGCCCTCTCAGTTCCAAAAGAGAGGGATTCAGGCATGTTTAGTGCTGATGAAAACCACATTATTAAGGAATTGAATCCTTAGCACCCTCTTCTTTCTCAGGAATTCCATATATTCTTATGTTATTCCTCCTAGATCTACTTTTAAGGTCTTCCAGTTTCTCAATCAGCCTGGTGTTTTGTTTCAGAAGAAATTCATTGTGATGTTCATTATCTGTCACTCTAATATCTAGGCCAGTTACTGTTTCCTCTAAGGCAAGAATCTATTCAGATTGTTTGTTTTACTATTCCATTTTGAAGTTCCAGTTGTTTACTGCATTCTTGTTTGATAATATCCATTTTGTTTTTGAATTTGTCCATTTTTAGTGATAGTTCTTAGATGTTTGGTATTATAAGATGTAGTTCTTTCTTCACTGCATTCTCCTGGTGTGGGTTCTTCGAGTTACTCATCTTGAAATCTCCAGTAGAAAACTTCTTGACAGGAATAATTAAAAACAATTCTCTTGACTATGTATTAATTTTTAGAAAATAATAAAGAATCTATGTTACCCTAACTTTTAGTATACTTTTAGTTAGATTTTTCTAAAAATTAAAGTATATTTCCTGTCAGGATATTAAAATCTAAGCAGAGCTATGGATGTCTGCTGCTATCAGACTGGCATCTTGGCCACACCCCCATGCTCTCATAAACTTTGAAAGTTGCTAGAATTACAGGTTTTGTATTAGCATACATTTTCTAAATGATATGAAATCTGAAATATAAATGTATGTAATTATTTAGTGACTTCAATCTTCAATAATTTGCCAGAAAACCACAGGTTTTATAATGAGCAGACCACAAATATGGGGCATAAATTTAGACATTATGCAAAAATCTAGACAACTGAATGGTATGCATGTAGTTACATTCTGTACCAGATGGTGCTTCAGTTAAGGAACCCATGATTTGATCCAAACTAAGTTAAAGGCAACACCAGGGCATATGCAGAGCTAAACCTTTAATGGATAAAAATCACATAAACAAACGGTGCACTAAGTGAGCGCTTTCATGTTAAAACATTAACGCTTTATCAGACTATATAAACACTGCTTTAGATCACTTTTAAATGCACCTTAAGTTAAAACCTTTTCGTAATTGGCTAGATAAATTTGTGATGTCATTACAAGATATTCTAGGTTCATAGGTTCATAGGTTTATACTAGGCTATCTGCCCCAAGGCATTTATAAGCCTAGCCCGAATTTTTGTGGCTTACGCCACCCCTTATATGAAAAAATACTGTACCCATTAGTTTGTTGTGCCTCTGTCCAGCAGTGACACAGAGATGATTCCCGGGGTAAACCTATGATCTCCCATCCACAGGTCAAGATTTCTCTTGATCAGAGCCAGCGAGGTGCTCTGCCTCACATGGACCGGGACTCTATTCCACAGCATAGGGAGTCTCTGAGTGATAAATCTATCCCTCCAGCACGTCTTATTTATATCCGTGCTAAGGTTTAAGTCACTTGCTCTAGTGGTTTTGGTGGATTTGGATTTTTTGAGGTGGAGCATGTCCATTAATTCCGGGTTGGACATGGCCTTGTATGTCAGGCACATGTCACCTCTGAGCAGACGGTATGCGACTGAATAGAGCTGGAGTTTCTTCAATCTGGCAGCATATGACAGATTTTGGAGTCCCTTTATCCTTTTGGTGAGAAACTTTTGGGGTCTCTCCAATTGCTGCAGATGTCGGGCGAGATACATCCCGAATGGGGCATTGTACTCGATCATTGGTCTGATAAGTGAAGAGTACAGGGGAACAATGACCTCACTAGATCTGGATGTGAATCCCTTCATGATCAGGTGGGCAATGTAGAAGGTCTTTCTAACCACTTTAGCAACGTAAGTGTCAAAAGAAAGGCCACTGTCAACCTGGGTCCCCAGGTCCCTGATAACCTCTTCTGTGCTTAGTGGATTGCCACCTATATGGTAGCTTGGGGTTACCTTGTTTTTCCCAAAGGGTATGACTATACATTTTTTGGCATTTAACTTCAGGCCATGGCTCTGGCACCAGCTATCTGTTTCCGTGAGTCCCTTCTGAAGGATATCCGTGTCCGATGCACTTTCCACTATGGCGCCCAGTTTGCAGTCATCTGCAAACTTTGTCAGCCAAAGACCTCCCATGTTGGCCTGTACTTCTGAGAAGTAGATGCCGAACAATAGGGGGCCAAGGACCGAGCCCTGTGGGACACCACTTGTGACCGGCTTGGAGTCTGACATAGCGCCAGCAACTCTAACCCTGTGGGTTCTGTCCTTAAGCCAGTTTGCAACCCATCTTGTGACATATGGGTTTACATTTAAGCTGGTAAGTTTTTTTACAATACCCGAGTGGGGTATTGTGTCAAAAGCCTTTGCAAGGTCAAGGTAGGCTGTATGGTCTGGCTTTCCCTCATCAATGGCCTTGGTGACTGTTTCGAAGAAGTCGACCAAGTTCAAAAGGCATGATCTTCCCTTGAAGCCAAACTGGGTCGGGTCCAATGTCTGCAAGTCCCCTATATCTTTGTTTATGAGCTCCATTATGATTCTCTCCATAGCTTTGCAGACTAGACTTGTTAAGCTTATGGGGCGGTAATTACCAGGGTCCGTAGAGGCACCACCTTTGTGGAGTGGGACCACAGTTGCCGTACGCCACTCCTTGGGCACGTATCCTGTGGTAAGGCTGAGATTAAACAGTTGCCTTATGTGCGGGTTTAATTCCTCATTTAGCTCGTGTAGCACACAGCCGGGGACACCATCCAGTCCCATTGATGCTGTGTTTTTATCTTTAGAGAGAGCAGCTTTCACCTGCGCATTTGAGATGTCTGGGAGGCTACACTCCGCTGGGATAGTTATCTCTCCTTTATGGGGGGGGGGGGGAGGTGAAGTTTGCACTGAACCTGTCTGCCAGTATGTTGGCAATGTCTGTGGGTTCAGTGATTTTTGTATCATTTTGGACTAATTCTGAGCATATCTGGGAGTTTCCACCCAGGTTCCTAACATAGCTGAAAAAGGCCTTATGATTGTCCTTTGAATCCATGGCAATTTTTCTCTCAAAATTGGCCTTAGTTGATTTTATGAGTGCTTGTATTTTTTACTAATAATGATCAGGGGTGACTTCCCTTTTATGGATTTTGTTCTATCATGTAATAGCTTTCTCCTCTTATTGTAAAGTTTGTTAATGGCTGGGGTCCACCAGACTGGACGTTTGCCCTTTGTGGAAAGAGTCTTGGTTTTATTTGGGATTGCCTGATCCATGCAGTCCTGGAGGTGTTCATAGAAGGCATTTGTAAGGGCTTCCGCATCTTGGGTTGTGGTTTCCACTGTCTCAGGGGCCTTGAAGGATACCACACCAGTCTTGAGTAGTGTGAAGTTTGCTTTAGAGAAGTTCTTCACTGTGGTCTTTTTTGTTTGGGGTGGGGGCGGGATGTGGATTTCCAGTGAGATTAGTTTATGATCAGATCGCACCAATGAGGGATATACTTCCGGTGTGGAGCATTTTGTCCCCATGTTTGTGATAATGAGATCTAGTATATTTTCTCCTCTCGTGAGAACAGTGACTAGCTGTTCCATGGCATTTGAATTTATGAACTCCAGGAACTGTTGGGCTAGAAAGTTAGGGCTTGAGTAATGTTCCCAGTCTATATTCGGCTAGTTGAAGTCACCCAATATGATGGTGTTTGGAGATACATTTATACCCTCCAGTGTCTTCAGGAAGGCTGTGTGGTGTTCCTGAGTTTGAGAGGGTGGCCTGTAGCATGCTACAATTTGTAGAGCAGTTTTGCCTATGGTTAGTTGCACCTGGATGGTTTCCGAGCTTATGCGTTGCCACCAACCTGGAGGTGTGGGTATCCTTTATGAATATGGATACACCCCTCCTTTTGTGGTGTGGTCCGGGTTTTGGGGCCGGAATGCATGATATGAGGTAAAACCTAATAGTGCCGGGTGCTCTCAGGAGCCTTGAACCAGGTTTCAGTTACAGCACAGACATCGATGTTCTCCATACTGAGAAGGGCCTCGAGTGCATGCATTTTGAGATTTAGACTTCTGGCATTGAGCAGCATTACCCTCAGTTTCTTCCCATTTTTGTTTTCTAGGGTGGTAGGTTTAGAATTTGAGCCTTGCCTAAAAAAGGCACTATAGGGGTGTCAAGAGCCTTAGCCAATATCCGGAATCCCAGGGGTGACAGGTGCAAGCCGTCCCTTGCGAAGCAGTGTGGCTTGTCAAGCATGTCATCCCAGGCAGACAGACACTGGATCCCCTTTGAATGACACCAGACATTAAGCCAATTGTTAAAGCTGATCATCTTGTCTCTATATTGTGGCATCATTCTTGGTGAAGGAAGGATACTGCTCAGGGTTAGGGTCATACCTGCCTAGGCTACATAATCAGAGAGCTCCTCTATGTCTCTTTTCATGTAGTCCAGGGAGGTACGTCTCAGGTCGTTCACACCAGCATGGACAATGACTGTGTCATATTTGTACTTGCCGTGGAGTGACCCGAGTGCTTGTGTTATGTGGCGGATTCTAGCACCCGACAGGCAGCTTACTGTGACCCTCTCCTTGTTCAGCCTGGTGAGTGGGACATCAGTGTGTCTGACTATGGAGTCACCTATGACAAGTATGTTTGGTGTTGTATTTGGCTTTAAGGGCTGTGACTGCTTTGCACACTGCTTTTGTGGTTTATGTGTTGCTTGTGGGGTGTCTTGAGGTAGCAGTTGTTTGGGTGTCTGCTTTGGAGGCCTCTGCTGTTTAGGTAAATTTTTACTCAGAGCCTCCGAGTATGTCTTTGTGTGTTTATGTGTTTGATTCAGTGGTGTGGTAGCATTATGTGAGGCTGGTTTTGTGGTGTGTGTAGTTGCCTTCTCCTCCTGTCTGGTCTTGACAGTCCTGAGTTGAGAGAGCTCAGCCTCCAGTTTGGCTAAATAGCTGCATCTCTCGCAAGTATTTGTGTTATGTGGGAGGAGGAGAGGGTTGTCTGTGTACATAAGGCAGTTATAACATTGCCTCAAGATTCCCAGATTCACCAGCTGGACCGGAGAGGAGATTGACAACTGACCTTTGGACATGCTAGAATAATATTGGGAATTCCTTAATAATTGAAAACAAGGGCAATTGGGGAGTGAGGGTGTAGTGCTTTTAATTTTTAGTGCTGACTTATATAATTGCTTTAGTGAGCAAGTGCCAGGTAACTTGAGTGCAATGTGTTACAAGTAACTAAATGCAAAAACGACAAACAGTAACTTTCTTTCAAGTGAAACAAGGAAATAAGTACAGTAAGCTATGCAGATATCACTAGTGATCCACAGAAGCGCTGAGAAGCCGCGTATTAGGTGGAATTAGCTTCCAGGGAAATAACAAGCAAACAAACAACAAGCATATAAACAAAGCTAGATTCAGCAGGCCTGGATCTAGTCTATGCTAGAGCAAACAAGGTGTACCAATTTCAGTGAGATACAGTTCAAATATTCAGGCACTATAAACCTTTAACCAGAAATTCCCAGCTCAGAAGGGCAGAGTCCAGCCTCTTCTCCCACAAGAGTGCAGACCACGAACCTTCTTAATGTAAAATAACTGGCCTGAAGCCCAAGTGCCTAAACCAGAACTAATACACTTGGACACTGGGCTCTCAATCAGCAGTTCCCAACTTAGAAGGATGAAAGCTACCTGTCCTGCCACCACAGTGCTTGCCACAAACCTTCCTAATGTAAAAGAACTGGTCTGAAGCAAAAGTGCTTAATCCAAAAGGCTTAGAATGATAGCTACACTTTAATCAAGTTACAACCAAGCAGTAATAAATACAATTGAATACTTTAGAGAATGTCTGGATTAGTGCTCAAGTTACACAAACAACGCTAGATCCAGCAGGCTCGAATCCAGTCTATGCCACAGCAAACAAGGCGCACCAACTTCAGTAAGAAGCAGTTCAGATATGCATGCACTATAAGCCTTTAACCAGAAATTCCCAGCTCAGAAGGGCAGAGTCCAGCCTCTCCTCCCACAAGAGTGCAGACCATGAACCCTCTTAATGTAAAATAACTGGCCTGAAAGCCCAAGTGGTTAAACCAGAATTAATACACTTTTAGAATAACAGACACTGAGCCCTCAATCAGCAGTTCCCAACCTAGAAGGATGTAAGCTACCTGTTCTGCCACAACAGTGCAGACCACAAACCCTCTCAGTGCAAAACAACTGGTCCGAAGCCCAAGTGTTTAAACCAAAAGGCTTAGAATGAGTTACACCAAGCAGTAATAAATACAATTGAGTATTTTTAAGATGATGCAAAAGTAAAATGAAGTAGGTAGAAACACAAGTACAGTAAAAGCAGATGAAATTTTTTTTTTTTTTTTTTTTTTTAATCTGAACAAGTGCTGAGATCAAAGAAATAGATTTGAGAGATGAAACTAGAAAACTGGCTAGTTATAAGGAAAAAAAACAAGCTAGAAGGCTTCCCTCAAACACAGAAGGGCTTGGGGGCTCAGAAGCCTACAAATAGTCTATACCACTTAACAGGAAAGGCAGGAAATGAGCTTAATTTTTTTTTGTCAGTTTCCCAGATGCTCTCTTTGTACACAGTAGGAGTGCCTGAAATCAGAATATGATCTCACTGCACTCAGTTGAGTGAGCAAATGAGATGAGCCAAGAGGCAGGCCGAGGGGCGGGCAGTTTCAAGGCCACTAAGATTAACTGAAGAGCAGAAAAACTGCCAGCTCAGTTAAAATTCCTTCAACACAGTTTAAATCAATCTAAATACTGTATTTTTTTTTTTTTTTAAAAGTGCAGATAAACGTACTTAAATTCTCTTATACGTCCAGTTGAATATAACCAAGTTGTTAGCCGGCCAAAGCTGAGGTATTTAAGCAGAAAATAATTTCACACTGCACCACTTAACTAGGCAAGGACAGGAAATCAAAGAATGTGGCTACCCCCACACCTGTAATTACTAGCAAATAACAAAATTCAGCAAACACTAGCTTCTGTTCAAGTTACTAAAGAGCAGAAAAACTGCCAGCTCAGTTAAAATTCCTTCAACACAGTTTAAATCAATCTAAATACTGTATTTTTTTTTTTTTAAAAGTGCAGATAAAGGTACTTAAATTCTCTTATACGTCCAGTTGAATATAACCAAGTTGTTAGCCGGCCAAAGCTGAGGTATTTAAGCAGAAAATAATTTCACAATGCACCACTTAACTAGGCAAGGACAGGAAATCAAAGAATGTGGCTACCCCCACACCTGTAATTACTAGCAAATAACAAAATTCAGCAAACACTAGCTTGTGTTCAAGTTACTAAAGAGCAGAAAAACTGCCAGCTCAGTTAAAATTCCTTCAACACAGTTTAAATCAAATTAAATACTGTATTTTTTTTTTTTTTTTTTAAAGTGCAGATAAAGGTACTTAAATTCTCTTATACGTCCAGTTGAATATAACCAAGTTGTTAGCCAGCCAAAGCTGAGGTATTTAAGCAGAAAATAATTTCACAATGCACCACTTAACTAGGCAAGGACAGGAAATCAAAGAATGTGGCTACCCCCACACCTGTAATTACTAGCAAATAACAAAATTCAGCAAACACTAGCTTCTGTTCAAGTTACTAAAGAGCAGAAAAACTGCCAGCTCAGTTAAAATTCCTTCAACGCAGTTTAAATCAAATTAAATACTGTATTTTTTTTTTTTTTTTAAAGTGCAGATAAAGGTACTTAAATTCTCTTATACGTCCAGTTGAATATAACCAAGTTGTTAGCCAGCCAAAGCTGAGGTATTTAAGCAGAAAATAATTTCACAATGCACCACTTAACTAGGCAAGGACAGGAAATCAAAGAATGTGGCTACCCCCACACCTGTAATTACTAGCAAATAACAAAATTCAGCAAACACTAGCTTCTGTTCAAGTTACTAAAGAGCAGAAAAACTGCCAGCTCAGTTAAAATTCCTTCAACACAGTTTAAATCAAATTGAATACTGTATTTTTTTTTTTTAAAGTGCAGATAAAGGTACTTAAATTCTCTTATACGTCCAGTTGAATATAACCAAGTTGTTAGCCGGCCAAAGCTGAGGTATTTAAGCAGAAAATAATTTCACAATGCACCACTTAACTAGGCAAGGACAGGAAATCAAAAAATGTGGCTTCCCCCACACCTGTAATTACTAGCAAATAACAAAATTCAGCAAACACTAGCTTCTGTTCAAGTTACTAAAGAGCAGAAAAACTGCCAGCTCAGTTAAAATTCCTTCAACGCAGTTTAAATCAAATTAAATACTGTATTTTTTTTTTTTTAAAGTGCAGATAAAGGTACTTAAATTCTCTTATATGTCCAGTTGAATATAACCAAGTTGTTAGCCAGCCAAAGCTGAGGTATTTAAGCAGAAAATAATTTCACAATGCACCACTTAACTAGGCAAGGACAGGAAATCAAAGAATGTGGCTACCCCCACACCTGTAATTACTAGCAAATAACAAAATTCACCAAACACTAGCTTCTGTTCAAGTTACTAAAGAGCAGAAAAACTGCCAGCTCAGTTAAAATTCCTTCAACACAGTTTAAATCAAATTAAATACTGTATTTTTTTTTTTTTTTTAAAGTGCAGATAAAGGTACTTAAATTCTCTTATATGTCCAGTTGAATATAACCAAGTTGTTAGCCGGCCAAAGCTGAGGTATTTAAGCAGAAAATAATTTCACAATGCACCACTTAACTAGGCAAGGACAGGAAATCAAAGAATGTGGCTACCCCCACACCTGTAATTACTAGCAAATAACAAAATTCAGCAAACACTAGCTTCTGTTCAAGTTACTAAAGAGCAGAAAAACTGCCAGCTCAGTTAAAATTCCTTCAACACAGTTTAAATCAAATTAAATACTGTATTTTTTTTTTTTTTAAAGTGCAGATAAAGGTACTTAAATTCTCTTATACGTCCAGTTGAATATAACCAAGTTGTTAGCCGGCCAAAGCTGAGGTATTTAAGCAGAAAATAATTTCACAATGCACCACTTAACTAGGCAAGGACAGGAAATCAAAGAATGTGGCTACCCCACACCTGTAATTACTAGCAAATAACAAAATTCAGCAAACACTAGCTTCTGTTCAAGTTACTAAAGAGCAGAAAAACTGCCAGCTCAGTTAAAATTCCTTCAACACAGTTTAAATCAAATTAAATACTGTATTTTTTTTTTTTTTTAAAGTGCAGATAAAGGTACTTAAATTCTCTTATACGTCCAGTTGAATATAACCAAGTTGTTAGCCGGCCAAAGCTGAGGTATTTAAGCAGAAAATAATTTCACAATGCACCACTTAACTAGGCAAGGACAGGAAATCAAAGAATGTGGCTACCCCCACACCTGTAATTACTAGCAAATAACAAAATTCAGCAAACACTAGCTTCTGTTCAAGTTACTAAAGAGCAGAAAAACTGCCAGCTCAGTTAAAATTCCTTCAACACAGTTTAAATCAAATTAAATACTGTATTTTTTTTTTTTTTTTTTAAAGTGCAGATAAAGGTACTTAAATTCTCTTATACGTCCAGTTGAATATAACCAAGTTGTTAGCCGGCCAAAGCTGAGGTATTTAAGCAGAAAATAATTTCACAATGCACCACTTAACTAGGCAAGGACAGGAAATCAAAGAATGTGGCTACCCCCACACCTGTAATTACTAGCAAATAACAAAATTCAGCAAACACTAGCTTCTGTTCAAGTTACTAAAGAGCAGAAAAACTGCCAGCTCAGTTAAAATTCCTTCAACATAGTTTAAATCAAATTAAATACTGTATTTTTTTTTTAAAAAGTGCAGATAAAGGTACTTAAATTCTCTTATACGTCCAGTTGAATATAACCAAGTTGTTAGCCGGCCAAAGCTGAGGTATTTAAGCCCAACAAACAGGGCAGCTACTAGACACATATAAAACAATTATATCTACATCAAATATATTAAACATTAAAAATGACTACACAGTTTTTAATTCAAATATTTAAAATCTTAACTACATGCATCAATATTATGAGCTGTTATAATTATTTTACTGTCATTCTAATATAATGAAACTTTCGTTAAAGCATGTGAAAACTAAAAGACTCCACCAGATGGTAGCATTCCCTCAGGAACTACATTACCTGTCTATTCTAATAGACCTTAAACTCATACAGGGATCTCTATACAAATTTAAAAATAGTATAAATAACTAAGCATATCAATATGTATAAAAATCACACACATATATATATATATATATATAGATATATATATATATGTTGTGTCTTTCGGCTTTTCCCAGTTAGGGATCGCCACAGCGGAACTCCTGTCCACTAATGATTGGCAGTAGATTTTTATGTGCTGAGTTGCCGGCCCTGACGCACAACCTTCAATGAAGGTACGCCCATTCATGCATGTCTCCACACAGAAGACGCTCTAACTGAGAATCGAACAGGACAACGTCTTACTGTGAGGTGACAACGCTACCGCAGCACCACCACTGCAATATAGATATATATATATATATATATATATATATATATATATATATATATATATATTAAAAATGCTAATACAACCTAATATGCTGTAATCTAAAAGTGCCTAGTTAACTGTATGCATATACATAAAAATCTTTATCAAGATAAAACACGATTAAAAAATCATTCATGATGGAAACATAGATATAAAACCTATAGATACAATTAAACCTAATGGCATCTATGACTATCTCAGTATTTAAGTGGTCTATCTCTGAGGAAGGTTTTAGAGAAACTCTATCATTAAAACCATTAAGACCACTACCTTTGTCCGCTTGCATCCTAATAATCCACTTTATCTCAAGTTGCTTGGTATAATTCTTCAGATCACCTAATCTTAAATTCCTATGTACAAACTCTACAACAAGGAAGGTAAACTTATGTGTAAGGTTATTATTAACAACATGTGTAGCTAGAGCATTGGTTTCATCTTCCTTATTGATCGCATATATATGTTCACACATTTCACAAAATATATAAAATTTGTAGATTTACAATCAGCATAGTGATTAAAAATATATTCTCTTCCAGTATCAGGATGTTTAAAAACATTAATTTTGGACATATAAGCACAATGATTGCAACTACGACAAGGAAACGTACCTTTCCTATCTGATTTGAGTCTATAATCAACGTATTTCTGATCTTGATAACATACTGTCTTGAGGGATTTAATGTTTTTAAATGAGTATCTAGGTTTATTACCTACCAGTTCAGTAATCTCGCTAATGGTCAGTATAGTCCAATTCTTTTCTACAATTTCCCTTATTGTTTTATTATTATTAGAAAATGGTATCACAACCCTATTAATGTTCCTTGGATAGCATGACTATCTTCAGGTGCATTCCTCACCATATCTGTCCTCATAAGAAGGGGTTTCCCTTTTCCATTTCTATCTATCATCCCATGATCATATCAATTTCTGGATTCTTGCTTATTAAACCCTCTATCAATAAATTTCATCTCCAACGTATTAAGGGTATGATGAATTTTAGCATCCTGCGTAGTCAGTCTAGACGCTCTCAACCCTTGACTCTTAATTATGTTCTTATAAATATGTGGGGGGTGCATACTGCTCCTATGTAATAAGTTATTCTACCTACAATCCTTCCTGAACATACACGTATGTATATTATTTGATGCTTTCTCCATCACAACATCTAAGAATTCTATACTTTCAAAAGACCAATTCCCTGAAAACTTAAGAAATTCACTGGTCTCATTAATATACTTAATAAATGCCTCTAAAAAATCAAGTGATCCATCCCATGCTATAAAAACATCATCCACAAATCTTCTATAAAATTTAATATAACGTGCATATTCTTGATGTTCTATTACATGCCTAAACTCCCAGTATGCCATAACAGTATTGACCAGGTACAATAAGTCACAAAAAGCAACCAACAAGGAAACGGAGGAACACCAATGAACAATCTCTGAAGGTAGGTCCTTGCCTAAGAGGATCACCAAAAAAGAGGCAACCAAGTAAAAATATACGAGGCAATTTATTCCACACGACTAAAAAACAGGAACACTCCAACCAATGAAGACAAAAATAATGTTAAGCGCTTTCTCCTGGGTTCAATCCCAGGCTTCCTCAGAACAATTCATGAATTACTTAAACTCTCTATCACAAAATGCGATAAAAAGTATAAAGAAGTACATAAAAGGATTCATATCCAAGAGACCTAGGACCGCATAATCATACTAAAAGAATATTAAACAATCAATAAATAAATTAATAAACATAAATACTACAAGTTCTAAGTAAATTCCAACAAAATAAAACAGCTTGCCATTACAATTAATACCAAAATAAATACTGACCATATTATCTAAAAAAGTGTGTATAATAATTAGTAAAATCCTTGTTGGTTCCATAACAGTATTGGCATACGTGTTAGCACAAGGGGTACCCATGGCTACTCCTTTTGTTTCCAAATAATATTTGTCACCATATACAAAGGCATTATTTGTCAATACAAGTTCAAGCAGCATAATACATTTTATTAATAAATCATTAGGAAACCCCTTCTTAACTAAGAATAACCTCATGTATTCCAATCCAACTTCATTAGGGATCATGGTAAAAGGTGACATCACATCAAGTGTCTCCAAAACCATGTTATGATTATAGTCTTCAGAAAAAACATAATGTGAAAAACCCTCTAAAAAATGTTGTGTATCCCTTATAACTGTTTCAGTTTCATTCACTATTTTCCTTAATATCTTTTCCATATATATATATATATATATATATATATATATATATATATATATAGATAGATATATATATATATATTTATATAGACAAAGATTCTGTCATCCACCAATGGATAGATCTCAGTGGGTCTAAGCGGTGGGTTATGTAAGTCTTTGTGTATCTTAGGAAGCCCCCTGAATGTAGGAATATAGGGTAATTTGACTAAAAATATTTATATAATTCACTGTCAATAACATTACTCATGAAAAAGTCATATAAATCACTATGCATCCTTTTAATAATATTATTAAGTTGCTCACTATTCAATAATCTATATGTTTCATCTTCACTTAGCATTTTTTGCATACTAGATTCATAAAATTATTTGTCTAAAACAACTACAGCGCCTCCTTTATCTGCAGGTCTAATAATTATAGCTGCATTATTTTGTAACTTAGTAATAGCTTCATACTCATTCCTTGACAAATTAACAAATTCTCTCTTGGTGCCTTTTAACATTAGTTCAAGCAACTCTTTCTCACATGCTTTTTCAAATGTTCTAATAATGGATGCAAACATGGTGTAAAACTAGTAGGTTTCCTAAAAACATTCATTTGTTCATTGACTTTACTACCATATAAAAGTTTCAAACAAATGCTCCTAGTGAACATTTTAATATCTAAAACAAATTCAACAATATCGATGTCTTTCGATGGAATAAATAATAATTCTTTGTTTAGCAGAGATTTTTCAGCTTTGGAAAGAGTATATTTAGATATATTAGCTATTAAGTCAAACTCATTTGGTGTACAGTTTTCTTTAGAACATCCCTCTTCTCTTCAGATAACATGCGTTTCCTTGTAGCACGACCCGGTGTTAGATTCGACTTTCATTATTCCCTTATGGGTAAAGGGAATGAAAAAGAATTAGATGTAGAGGCTTCATTTATTATGGATTTGTTAGCTTCTCTTTTTTTAGGTCTAACGTCGCAATTATCACCCACAAACGGCCGTTTGTTAGAGGAATCAGCATTTGCTTCATTTCTTTGTTGGTTCACTTCCTGGCTTTGCCGTATCTCAACTGTAGGCATAGTTTCACTAACTGTAATTCGTGATTGGGTATCAATAACAGGCTGGTCAAATCTATGCCTCTGGATTGGTTCCCTGGGACAAGCGAAAACATGGCCCTTATGGAAATCTTTACAATCCCTTTCAAGTTTCTTCTTTTTACTTTGCAACAGTTTTGATTCTCATAAAGTCATGTCAACATTCATTCTCTTCATAAATTCATTATACTCAGCAGAATTCAAGGCCTAAATTAATTTCTGCTGCAGACTCATAGCTAGACTACTTAGCTTATTCTCGATTGATATCTACTACTTTATGAGCAAACGCATGCAACTATAGCTGGTATCTAAGTTCAGCTTCTGCCATTTAATTAGCAGTTCTGGGTACAGTGTTCCATACTTGGGTATTTTCAATATACGAAGCCCTTGTGGAACAACCTTAAAGCACAAGCAAGCCTCTGTATGCTTGCACTGCCACTGTATTGTTTTTAACTTAATCATTTTGTTCTCAAGTTCTCTGGATAATTGGAGAGTTTGAATTAATCTTTCACTCACCTCAGGGTTCTTGTAATTAACAAGTTCAGTTCTGTTTAAAGTAAGAAGTGGATTATTCTCCGTCTGTAACATGCATTTATAATGCTCATCGGTATTAACATGTCCATTCCTGGAGCTACTCGGGTTGTAATCAAGCTCTATTCCTACTCCTTCTGCCATGTCCCACGAACAGTACAAACAGTAAAAAGTCCAAAATCAAGAAGTTGTACATGGACAAAGTGGCCCCACACTATAAAACTCAATAAAATCCAAATGAAGTTAAAAGCAACACCAGGGCGTATCTGGAGCTAAACTTTTAACGGATAAAATCACATAAACAAACAGTGCACTAAGTGAACGCTTTCGCGTTAAAACATTAACGCTTCATCAGACTATATAAACACTGCTTTAGATCACTTTTAAATGCGGCTTAAGCTAAAACCATCTCGTAATTGGCTAGATAAATCTGTGATGGCATTACAAGATACTAACAAACACAGTGCACCTACTAGACACATATAAAACAATTATATGTGATCAACTGAACACATTTTGTACTTTTTTTCTTCAACTGGCTGCTATGTTGGGGCATTAGTTATTAATAGCCTTTGCTCTGCTCTTGTGCTAGAACAAACTCAGACCATTGAGCACCATTTTCACAGATTCACCTCGGACTCTCACACTAGATGCAACAGAAACATGCCTCTGTTAGAGTAAAACACTGAGCTGTGACTGTAATCCATTAAATAAGTGAGATACACATCTTTATATTACATTTAAGTTTGAATACCTGTGTTCAGGTTGGAGGTTTGATCTGGTTTACTTTAAACTGCATGACTGTAAACTCTGAAGCAACAACTACCTTTCTGTACAGCACTCATATTAACTGCCTGTTGATGCTTCTGTGTATTCTGTCATTGAACAGTATTTATAACTCTTATAACTACTACAATAAAATCTGAATTGCAAATGGCTGTCTGTATTACAGGCTGTCTGCACACCAATGCAAACTTTATGGAACTGGTTGCAATGTTTCTTGTACCAGCAAACAAAGACTGTTTTTCCACTGTGTTACTAAAGACAACTCTGAGTAATGTTGAACATCTCAGACAACAGCGAATATTTTTATTCATCAAATGTTTTCAGTCTGATTTAAAGTGACCTTTCTGAGACTGCTGTTTTTCATTTTTGCAAAATCTGAACACAACTGTGCTGCATCCTCAGTAAGTTTCCATATTAGATGGGTCAACTGTTCTGGAACTGTGTGTGGATGTCTTGCTTGCTAATAACAGGACAGTGATTGATGGGGAGAGACTTTTTGTGCCCCTCTCACACCTGCCTGCAGGTGTGAAACGAGTACATTTTTTACAGCAACTTTCCTGCCTTCACTTCTTATCACGTAAGTATTAAGAACTTCTCTTATGCAAAATGGCCCTATGTGTTCTTTCCCAAGGTTATACCTGACACTTAACCTAACAAATCCAAAGCTGCATAAACATTTTTTGTTTATTTTTGAAATCTTCCTGATACAAAACTATGATACTATGTTTTAAAGTAAATACATTTACTAGTTGTTATCCCTGACTAGGTCCATATAGGCATGATTACCTTAGCAAGACATAAATCCCAATCACAACAGAAAAAAGGCATTCATAATTCTACAGTAAATGTCAAACAGTATCAGACATAAGAATGTCTCTCCTGAAGCCTGTACTTTGAATTCATAACCATGAACCCTTGAATATTATTGAATCATAGTTAGGTGGTGTTATTCCTTAGTCTCTACTTCAGAACTACAATAGCTATCAAAGTTAATATCTTGGTTTTAGAGATGAAAGGGAAATAGTTATTTCTGGTGTTGGAAACATAATCTGGCCATTGAATGCTTCCTTTAAAATAATGACCACAATTTGAACATTTCAGTCTGCTTTATCTTCTTCTTCTTCTTTCAGCTTTTCCCAGTTAGGGGTCGCCACAGCGGATCACCTGTCCACTCATGATTGGCAGTGGAGTTTTACAGCACCCGACCTTCCACAGAAGGCACACACACGCATGCAGACACATGCATGCCTAGGGCCAATTTAGAGTGTCCAATCCACCTACAGCATGTCTTTGGGATGTGGGAGGAAACCGGAGCACCCAGAGAAAACCCACGTGACCACAGGGAGGACATGCAGACTCCACACAGAAGGCACCCCAGCCGAGGATCGAACCGGAGAACCTCTTGCTGAGAGGCGACAACACTAACCGCTGCACCACCATATACAGACTACAAATCTGAAGTTCACAAATTTGTGTACCTTTGCAATTATGCATTTGAACCTTTATAATTATTTTTTTAATTGGTGATTTTACTCTGTAGTAGAAAACAGTATGGAGTCCCTGAATGAGAAATCATTTAAGTAGCCAGTGAGAGCCAGGTAGGCCAGCCTCATAAAGTGAGAATATATGCATCTGCCATTTGTTAAGTGGGTAACTGAACTGATCTGAGGACTTTTTCAGCCATGACCCAGGTCAAGTGAACAAGGACAATAGATATAAACATATCTCATTACAAAAAACATAATGCATGAATTTGATTAAATAAACACAAAAATGGGGGCATCACTTTACAAAGTAAAGTAGTTTTGAAGAAATAGCAACGCACTTATTAAACATGTCTTAAGGGAGCTAAAGGAACACAACCTGCTACTGTTGTATTTGAATAGTATACCCCTATGCAGCATATGTGTTCTTAACTTGCGTGTTTTCTATCTACAATCACAGTACCACTATTCTCTGTATCCTATCTGGACTATATGATTGTATCAGTGAAATGTATAACATGTATTTTCATTTTGTATTTTTGTCTGAGATTGAATCAATATTTGTATCTGTACGTTTTATATGTATCTTACGGTTATTTATAAATGTGGAGCTTTTCTCCACGGGCCTCCACTGAAAAAGGACATTTTGTCCAATCGGACTTTCCCAGTAAACAAATGTAAAATAAATAAATAAAATAATACAGTAAATCAGCATTCTTGGTTCCCACAATTTTTTTTTAAATATGCTGTTGTGTAGATGCATATTTTTCACAGCCATTAATAATTTTTAGAATGGTTATGTACTAGTCATCCTAAATGACACAATGTATCATTTGTTGAAATCCCCTCTACTCAGTGATTTCTGCTGAGTTATGATTTGTTTTAGCAAAGGTACACAGGACTACTTATATATTAATCTATAGATCACTGAAGTAGCGACAGCTAAATGAACTTTTAATATTCTCATCTGCTGGAATGATTAAGTTTTATTAAACAAAAGGAAAGCAATACTGCCTTGCAGTGTTTTGTAAACTTGCTTCTTCTGTTTTAAAATAAATTATACCCACTGAAAACCATGTGCATCAAAGGGACAGCAGGTCTTTAGATTACTTTTGATTTCAAGGAGGATTTGGATTTGCCTTTATTAAAGTAGTCTGGAAAAAGGTCAAACATTGAAAATGTTAAGCCAATTTACTGTATTTGTAGCAAATTAGGAACTAACATATAATACTGGGAATATAAACCAGGTTTCATGAAACTAAGACATTTGTCAGTCATAAGTACTCCAAGAAAATTTTAGAGTGGCTACAAATAGCTAATCCTAAACTGATTGTAGATTAATCTGATAGCTACCTTCAAAACAGCTTTGGCCTCTCATATCATGTTGTAGACCTTTTATCATTAAAGATAATCCCCGGGATTCATGAACCTTGCGCCAGGCACACGCATAGCGTAGGCGCCACAACGCCAGATATGGCCGCCGAGCGATTCAGGTACGATCCAATTCCATGTGCACTACCGGCGTGCGCCTGAGTTGCGCCGCCTCCGGCGTAGGTATGTTAAACACCCCATGTGCGGTGTTGCACCATGCAAATGAAGGCATATAGCGATCCACGAAGTGGCGCAGGCGTAGCATAAGGGCACGGCAATGTAAACCAAAAAAAATGGTTTACATATATCCAAACATGACATAGGTGTAACGGAAGGCTGTCAACGTCAGGTATCATACTGTTGCAATATGCCAATGGCGAAAGACACCGAGAATGTCAAAAGAAAACATGCACAAAATGTAAATAATGACATAAATGGTATGTCCGCAGAAACCACAGCAGAACCCCAGGACATGTCCGCGGAAGGTGCGAAACAATGAAATAATATGACAATGTCATAAAAGAGCAGTATAATACACATCAGCTTCACAGCCACAATACACCATAGTATGCATGGAAAGCCACAACCACGGCGCAAGGGTTGCCAAGGAGTGGTGGCAGTGTTCGGCGCCTTAACTATGTATTAGTAGTCAATGCCATGCAAATGAGGCAGATAATACTGAATCGCAAAACCCCCGCCGGCGTAAGGCTGCACCAAACGGCGCAGAGGTAATACACCGAGGAGTGGCCCAGAGGGAATACATGTCAACCGCAGAGGGGTGTGCCACTGTAGGAGGAAGCACATTGGAGCCCAGCAAACATGGGCTGTACAATGCACATCACAGCAGCAGGACCGGCATGTGGGGAAATAGTTGCGCTGAGAGCACACAATGCGCGCAGAGATGCATGTGCACGAGGATGACTACGTTCCCCTAACCCAGTCATGTGACGGCCGCCCCGTCAACAACAACGGATACAGGAAGGTGATGCGGAGAATATGAGGAAATGCGGAAGCAGTGTAATTGGAGTCGTAATGAGCAATCAACACCAATCAACCCACGAAGGGCAATTGGCGGCAGCTGACAACTCTGCATGCAGAAACCCGCAAAATGGGATAGGGGAGGCATATGAATGCAAAGAAAGTAGGGGATGTAGCAGAATTGCAAAGAGTGAAGAACCGATACAGCACAGCCAAGTAGAGAGGTAGCATAACGGCGGCAGACAAAATGCATGATATGCCATGTCCCAGAAACGACACATGACAGGGCTCTGCAGGATGCAATCCAGGAAATAGTATGCGCAACGTGCAGAAACAGTAAGGTAAGGTCTAAAGCTAAACCAATGCAGGCAAGTGTAATGTAACACCAAAGGCAACAGCATTGCAGTGCCAACGGTATAACACGGAAGATAATCCACAGATACGGCCGCACAGACACACCCAATGACCTCACCGGGTGTACAGCACAACAGTATAAAGTGTGAATGCACACAACACACAGTGCGTATTCCCAAATGCCGCACTTTAGGTGTAAACACACGGGGAACTTTTAAAATGTATATGTTGGGTGCCGCCGTGGCCGTGATACATCAGCATGTGTCAGAGACAGACGGAGTTGTGGAGGAGGGTGCCGACAACTACCGTAGGCCTCAGAGGAGAAGGAGAGTGTTCAGACCAAGGGTAACCTACCAGGGGCTACAAGACCTGGAGATAGTAGAGCGTTACAGGGTGGACAGGGACACGTTACAGCAAATAGCGGAGCTGTGCCGGCCACGCCTGAGAACAAGAAACAACAGAGGGGAGCCCATCCCAGTGGACACAAAGGTATGTGTAAGCTTGCGAATACTGGCTACAGGTACCTTTCAAAGGCCAACCGGGGATATAATGGGCATCAGCATCCAGGGTACTACACCAGTTTCTGGATGCCATGTTACGACATGCCCATGAGTATATATACTTCCCCAGATCTCAGGAGGAGTTGGCTAGCAATATGCGCCACTTCCACCGTGTGGCACAATACCCGGAGGTACTGGGTGCGATAGACTGTACGCACATACAAATCAAGTCACCACCTGGGGAGCAGGGTAGACGCTACATAAACCGCAAGGGATTCCCCTCCATCAATTGCCAGGTCGTGTGCAATGCACAGGGCATTATCATGGATGTGTGTGTGCTGGCAGCCCTGGAAGCTACCACGACTCCCATATATGGCATGCCTCACAGCTGTATCAGGTATTCGCCAGGGGGGACATCACACAAGGCCACCTTGTGGGGGATGCTGGCTATGCACTGGAGCCGTGGATGATGACACCCATCAGAAATGCACACACACACATGCAAGAACGCCATAATGAGGCACACGCACAAACCAGAATAATCATAGAGCATGTGTTTGGGATGCTGAAATCACGGTTCCGGTGCTTGGATACATCCGGTAGAGCCCTGTAGTACTCTCCAGGCACATGTGCCCACATATTCATAGTATGTGCCATGCTACATAATATGATCCTGCGGAAACAGCTGCTGCAGGGACATAATGGTGAAGGGCCACAGAGCCCACCACAACTGCCAAGGCAAGCACAGGCACAGAAGGTTCAGCGCCATGAACACACTGTGCCAGCCCCAGTAGGCAGACGGAGGCGTACCCAATATGCCTATGCCCTGGCAAAGAGGGAACGTATAGCACATACTCTGACAGCGTAGGCCCCATGGACTGACACCTCCCTACCTGCACACACAGTGAAATGGACGGCACACAAACATGGCCACCCGTAATGTGTACCGTATGGGTGGTCCCATGTGTGACTCCAACATAGGCAGCACCCAAACACTGCACACCCAACAGCCAGTGGAGCATGGAACGCCAACACCTTAACTGTACACGGGTCCTACAGCAGACGGCGTTGCTGTATGCTGCCACGTTCGCCGCAAGGTGTATACATATGTACATATGTGCATACACAGATATGGAGATAGATATCATTACACACATAGAAATATATGTACACATACACATATATAAAGTACAACAGGTAAGACAGGGAATCAGAGGGATGCAAGGTGACAGAGCAGTAAGAAGTGATATCTGTACATAGTAAACATAGTGAACGACAACCTGAGTATCCGGGAGGGTTGACAGAACAGGAAACGCCACCCATGGAAAGGTCAACCTACCTAAATGCATAATCGCGAGTCGGGATGATCGCCAGGCCACGGTACAGTAACAGTACATGTGCGGGTAATATTATGAGGATATGAGGGTGGAGGTAGACACCGCCGCCGGTGATGCGGGCAACGCAGGTACTGTGTGCAACCGTCCCTGTGACAGCGGCAGTATGTGTATGTGTGCGGTGAGGGTGTCGTGTGTTCCGCTGTGCGAGTGTAATGTGTGTGCCACTGTAAAATGTGTATGTAGGTGCCATGTGACAGGCGGAGTGGAATAACATGTGTAGGTATACAGTATAGGAACCACAGGCGTATGTACAGCAGTACCCCCAAAGTAGTACTGAGAGCCCCTCTCTGGCTAGGCGCGTGGCGACGTAAAATGATGCAAAGCGTAAATGTCCCAGAATGTACCACAGGAATATAGCCAACATGAAATGCAAAGGACGTATGTACAAACCATGACCGTATGTATGACACCGATATGTTAATTGCAAAACGATACGTCGGCAACGTTACACAGCAATAGTCATGTACCGCGGAAATACGCATGTGCTACCCCGGCACCAATCGTGGCTACGTATCGGCCCGTAAACACCGCTGTGTGTTCTACGAGTGTCAAACAAGCAATCGCCACCCGAATAGGTGGCAACCGGTAGCATACAGGCCGTCCCAAGTACAGGACCACAATGACTGTAAATATCCGGGACAAAATGCCAAGGGATAGTCGGCACGTACGAACAACCGCAGATATACTACCGATGTGATGGAGGAATACATGCAGGAAGCACACATGCAGGCGATACCGACACCAGACGACATCAACACAACCTACACTCCCAGAACAACAGACAGGTTACTGCCAGCTCCCCAGGCAGGGATGGAGCACACACACAAGCATACCGTGTATGTAGAAATGCAAGGCCCACAACCCGTACCCGTCACCCACAACTGCCGATATACCCCATCGCACATATCAAAGGGATACAAGCCGCAATAGCAGCACGAACATACAGGCAGTCAATTTTAGTGGCATAACCGCAACATCTCGCGTGGGAAACACTATCAGCAGCGGATGCATACCTGCATCCGTTGTTTAAAGGAATACAAGAGCTATGTTACACATCCGAATGCAAAACGCCATCGACAGACGCCGCCAGGACAGGGACACCCACATGTCGAACATAATACCATACCCAACACACACAATCCACGGCTAACACCACTGCGAAATGTACCTGACACCACACATAGCGGCTGCAGTTACACATAACATAACACAATACAGACCATCTCCACGAAGGTAGTGCAAATAACCAACGCCCAGGCGAGGAATGAACCATGCCCAAGTTACGACGCGTACTGTATGAATGGAGTAGATGCACAGGTGATATGCGCACAAGTACACACCGAGGAACAGCTATTGGTGTGATGAACCCACATGTCGCAGGTGATGACGGATATAAGGATGACTCCTAGGATATTCAAACTGTATGCTCATACCGAACCACAAATAAAAAACGGATCGAGTGAGAGACAACGCTATAGCGAGACTCGCAACGGAAAATGGAAGGAAACACAGGAAAGGTATGTAGAACCCACGAGATGTACTGGTGTGTAACGCATGATGTGTATGAAGCTGCACTGTATGTGAACGGTGTTTGTAAGTAAGGATACCTGTCCATAAAGCAGAGAGTGGTGAAAGGTGGTTATGTAGTGCTATCCCGCTGAGCATACCAACGACTGTGGACACCGTGTGCACAGCAGTGGGACATCATGTACACAGCCGGGATAACCCAAGGGCTGCCACAGGGGGGCATAACACAGAACAATGCCACCACCCACGCCGATGCTGGCAGTGGATGTCCAACAAGGAAGTGCCACAGCAGGGGATAGGACATGTATGTATACTGTCACAGCACACATGTGTATGGGCATATACCGTCGATGTCATACGTAATGTGCGCACGACGTGCACGTATGCCTCACAGTAGGGGTTACTATGTCAAGTATGTGTAATGTAAAGCTGTCATGGTGGATATGACAGACATCATACACAGTATCACAGGCATAGCATGCATAATGGAGGTATGGCCTAGTGTTATGTACACTAACAGGATATGTATGGCCTGTACATATGGGACAGAGTGGTAGCAGAATAGCCACCCGAAATGGAAGGAACACCAAGTAACCATGTCCAAACGATCTGTAGCAGGTGCAATGTGTGCAACAATGAAGCCCGGCAGGTCCATGTGTAAACACATGTGCAGTGTACACAGTATTGTCACCTCCCCATGGTAGTGTCCACTGAACAGCAGAGGTGGATGTCAACTGCATGTCTATACAGTACTGCTGCTGTGGTGGTACCATGACTATGTGTCACCCTATCAGCAAGGGAGCTATCACATGAACAGTGCCACAGTGTGTCCCTGTGGGATGTGCACAGGACCTACGTTCCACAGCATGGTGTGTGTTGTGTCTGCGGAAGTAACACAGAAGCCCAGGCCATGCAATGTGGCATGCGTGCACATATGCAGGAGTGCTCCATTCACCCCGCCCACTGCAATTGCCATGTATGAGTACTACATGCATCACTAATGCGGAGGACATGGCCCATGTCAGAGTAGATGACACCCCTGTGTATGTGGTACGCAGATGAGTACAGATGTGTTCCCCGTCTGTCATCCGCATATGTAAACTGTCTGAGCCTGGTATACATCATGGCATGATAATGCCGTGCCATGTAAAGTCGTAGCTGTTGTGGAAGGTACACCAAGAATGTGTTATTGTAACCCTACCTGTGTGTAGATGTGTGTATGGCACAGGTACAAAGGCTACCTATGTACCAGCAACACACACAGTACAGATATGTGTGGCCCTGCAGATGTGTACCCATGCCACAGTGGAATATGGCAACCACAGCACCATGTGCGGCATGTGTGTGTACAGCAACCATGTACAATGTGATATGCATGTATGGGGACAGTATCCATGTGATACCCAGTGGATGACTGTTGCTATGCAAAGGTGATGTGCATGCACCATGTGTGATGTATCCTGATGCAATGACATCCACACGATGTATCTGCCACACCGACACCTGTACGGTTGTTATCAGTATGAGCTGGTGGAGCTACAATGGTGCCAGGTATGTAGATGTGGGATATCTAGGCATGGACAGTACTCTGTGACAGCATGTTGTGTATGTAAGCAAATAGTGAACATGAGGGGCCACATGACTGAGGACTGTGTAATGCCACATGTACCTGACATGTAGTAGGTAGCATGATATGCTTGCACCACTGTGTGTCCTGTCCAGGATTCATATAGCCTAACATCCTGAGACACAGGGTATGATTTGACGGTGGATGTGTACATTGCCAATACCAGAATGTGGAATGGTGCTGAAAGGCAGTGTGGGGACAATGTCTGATCTGTTACCCTCTGTACCACACCAACCACCCATGCAATGGTATGACAGGTGGCCAGCATGTGTATGTGGCGTGCTGTGGCACACAGAGGCCCAACAAGGGTGCCAGTAAAGGCATGGAGGTCATCAATGAGTGTGTGAAGCATGGATGTGAGGACGTGCCCCAGTGCCATACTGAATGGTCCAGTCATGGGTGTACGAATGCAGTCCCACACGTGCAATGCAGTACCACCCATGTGTAGTGCGATAGATGCGGTAGTGTGGTGGTCAAGGTACACAACATCCAAGAACAGGCTAGCAGTTAATTCAGTGGGCTGCTGTGGAGACACATACCAAACAGGTTGGTGGGACATAACAGCTAGGGAGATCGGAAGGTGACATTGGGACAGTGTCTTAGGACATAATGTGTGCATGGCAGTACCATGTATGTGTCCACAGTGACACTGCGATGTCCATGTATGGATTGCAACCCTGTAGTGAGTGAGAGTGTGTATTGTTGGTAGGTACACCATTGCCTGGCATGTTGCCAACAACATCTCAGTCGGCAATGCCTGGGTGTCTGTTGTACGCTACATCGAATGTGGATGTAGCCAAACAACACAGACATACCACCACACTGCCTGAGGGCCCACACTGCAATGTGCGGCAGTCATGTGTAGGTAGCTAGCCTTGGAGCATGTGATGGACCACGAGGACCCACCATGACTGTCAGGTGATGCACCCCACACATGTGAATATACCCACTGTGCAACAGCCTGCACATGTGCCCATACAGCAGATGTGCATGGAACATGACTACCACCGTGGCGTCTGTGAAAAGGCCAGTACCGCCATGTCTCTGTGTGGAATAGCATGGTCCCTACCATTGCGTACATGTTGCGGAAGTGCACTGTGATATGTGTCAGCATAGTCACGTACACTGTCCATCTGCCGGGGTGCCATGCCATTAACCACCCCCGTCAGCAGACGTCAGTAGTACTGGCTGTAGAGCACATGTACCATGTATGCTGCGATGGGTGTGTGTCCAGGGTGTGGCTAGCAGGGCCGTGAAGCATATATGTTCATCTACCAGAGGGGGGATATCCCTAGGTTTAACACAGCAGACACATGGAGGTATGGTGCATGCCGAGGGTAGTGTAGGTATGGTATGTGTTGTGTAATGTGTCACCCAGCTAGGTGGAGTGCATGGCCAAGCATGTGTGGGTACATGGGAGTCCATACTAGGGAAGTGTGGGTTGCTGTCAGCACATGGCAGTAGCAGCTGTCCGAGGTGCAATGTATAGTATGACAACACAGCCAGCATGTAACCTGTGGTGTACAGTGTACTCTCTGTTGCGTGTTACAATGTGTCTAGCGGTCACAAACATGGGTATCTGAACATGGAGTACCTACGATGCATTGTGTTCGGAAAATATACAGTATGTGTGTAAAACATTGTGTGATGTGGGATCCCCTCACCTGTGTGTGTTGCAGTCCAGGTATGTGCCTGGGAGGTATGATCCTTGTACAATCTGGACTGGCAGGTGTGCTGTGCAGAGCATGGAGGCAGGTCCCAGGCACCGCAGATAAATGTCAGGTGTGCACTAGTGTGCGTGCCTTGCTTGTGTGCAGCACAGTGGAAGGTGCAAGCATTGTCCCACATTACTGCATGCCGTGCCTGCCTGTTACAGCCCTGCTGGAGACAGACATGTGACACCACCGCAGAGGCAGCATAGCATGTGAAGATGTACATCTGGGCTCCACACCCTAGGCAGATGTCCGCAGGTCATGTGTGCCACAGTAGTGTGGTCAACCACGGCTGTCATACTGGACAGATACCACATGCCTGTATAAGTACAGTATGAGCATAGTCAACAGTCGCAGTGACAGAGTAGGCCAATGTACAGTATCCCCGTGTGCAGACCACTGCCTACTGTACACCTGGCTAGACACACACCCGGAGGGTGAATATACCTTTGAGCCATCACATGTCCCAGTCCACGTAGCCTGTACAATGCCATCACAGGGTAGTCACAATAATGTGTGGTAAGACAGACACGTTGTACCAGGTGATGTGTCATGTGTGCATATGTTGAGTTGCACAGCCGTTCACACGTCCGCAACATATCGGTGCATGATGTATAGTGTAACATGATGTGTGGAACTGCACTGTGATCCACAACAGGGTCATCTGAGACAGGTGTGTTGTGAATGGTGTAACCCATGGTCACACGGGATACACACTGGTGCTGTTGGCAGCCATGCTGGTGGCCACCAGTGGTGCCTGCTGTGGTCATACAGACATACTGCACACAGTGTTCTGGCAGGAATGTCCATTGTTGTGGATGATGTGTTGCTACGTGAAGGTAGGTGTGTGTTGTGAATGTTACACATCCAGATGTGACCATCTGGTGCAGTCATGGTCGTTGACAGCATCACACACATCCACAGCAGTCAGAACCCTGTCCCCAGAATGGGTGTCAGCCACCCTCGTACTGTGTGACGTATGTGCAGATGGTAGAACACCTCCCACTGGCTGGATAACAGTATCAGCTAGGATGGCTACGTGATGGCTGGAATACGCCGTGATAATGTACAATGCTGGTATCCCAATGAAGTACCTGGAATCACACACAGTACGCCATGGCTGCCATGTAAACCATGCACAACAATGACTGTGTGACAGACACAAACAATGCGTAGACATGTTGAACATGCACACATGAGAACACCCAATGAGGTATGTTGCACATATCGATGTACAACTGTCATCTATGGCCATAGCATGGATGCAGACGCACATGCCCCACAGGCAGTACCACGCGATGTAGGTAGGGGGGCATTGCACGTGTACATGTGACAGTTGCTGTACCGCCACATGTCCTGCATAGCCGTCATGTAGGGGTAGCAGTGGTGCGTGACTGTTGGACATGCCTGTACATTTGACCATGTCCCACAGGATATGTGTTACGTGTGTACAACATGTGTTGTGCCGTCATCAAGCTGTGAAGTGTACGGCTGCCAGTGTACCTGTGTGACATGTTCTGCGATGGGTGCAAAGGCACGGTACTGCATTGCATGCCCACATGCCCCACACAGGTGCATAGCCTGAACATACAATACAAAGAGGGTGTTGGATGATAGCAACTCACAAGAGGAGATGGGTACGGGTGGCAACCCACTACCACCTGTTCGGTGCGGTGTGCATGTCTATGACACATTAGCACCCGAGAAGCTAGCGGTACAGCAGTACAGAGTTGCATGCATATATGTTCAGTCCCACCACTGGCCCGTGGACAGACAGACACCAACACAATGTGCAGATTTGATATGTGCACAGCACATCACCGATGGCTACTGTAGAACAGGCTTACTGTGTAGACATGTGCACAGTAGGTCTGCGCCAGCCACACTCAAACACGTTATGTGCCGAACCACACCAATAGTCCAGCCCATGCCACAGACAGATGTGCACGCATCTGTGTATGTACGTCTGGGAATGTCTCCGGCATAGCAGTATAGCTGTGTCAGTGTTGCGAACAATATACTGAATGGGTTGTATGTGTGAGGGTGCGTCATACGTGTATGGTCAGATCGACGATACCATCAGTGCCCCTGCTATGTGAACATCCCTGTCCCCATACATGGATACCTATGCTGTGCCCAACACCACGTTCCCCGTGGGAGGGATGGCGCCAGCGGTGCACCAGCAGACATGGGGTGGCAGCAGGCACTGGATGTAGACATATGTGGTACCCATGTCAGTCCAGGCAACCATCCATGTGCACGGGATAGCAGTGTGTGGGCACATACAGCACTGTGTTGAACAATATCGCAGCACATAGCACCTGTCAGGGTTAATGTGTATGCATGGATGTGCGATACCTGCATGCACCAGACACACCCCCACCAAGCAGCGTGCAGCCTACCTTGCAGAAGGCCAGTGTCCACACCATGATGATACACATGTGTAATGTCCATATACACATAGCAATGACATATGGAATGGACAGCCACCCTGCCAATATCAGTACCCCCCAGGTGGGTCACATCCCAGTGCCATGTATGTGACATACCCTGCCATACCATGCAACCCTGCCCAGCAAGGCTGCACGTGCTATCACAGTCCTACATGGTGCGATGGACAAAAGGCACTTTCACTATCAACCGTCCACAGCAGTAATGTGGCAGTGATGCACCCTGTGGTGTTACAGGTGCTGTGTGTTGCTGTGGACAACGTGCGTGCACATGCTATGCATGACCTTTCCTGCTAATGTCACATGGTTACACATTGTCCCATGTGTATCACATGTGCAACACAGGTGAGCCGTGGCAGGTTGCCCAACACCCGTACAGTGCTGTGTGGATGTACATGGCACAACACATGCATGTACAGGTGTCCATGTGTATGTGTGCAGTGCCACCGCTGACATTCATAATGGCGCGACGGGATGCCTAGTGACATATACACAGCATCCAGGTGAACAGTAGAACTGTTGTCACATGGGGACCTGTGCCAACTGATATGGACACAGGGGCAGGCAGGTCCACATGTCCACAGCAGGCTAACATCAACATGGTGCGTGTACAGTGTGATGAGGTGACACACAGATATGATATGAGACCCACTGCTCAATGGTGTGACGGCAACACGTCGGCTGTGTCACTGCCATGATGCATCACAGAGATTACTGTGCAGATGTTGTACATGTCATAGCAATGTATGTCCAGCAGTATGCCAGTACAGCAGTGTAAATGTGACCTGTCAACATCATTATGTCTTACAGATAATGCCACGTTCCCGGCTGCCTGCCTTCAGCCGACAGGAGGATGAAGTGATTATACCGTTGCTCCACGACAACTAAAAATAGTCATACATACTCTTCAGCCATGTGCCACTACAGGCATAGCAGCATGATGACGTGTGGCAGGATTTGCGCAGGAGGATGAACAACATGGGCGGCCACAACCGCACCTACCAGCAGATCCGCAGACACTGCACAGACCTAATTCGGCACGCAAAACAGCGTGCCGCCGCAATTGCCAGACAACAAGGTGGGACAGGTGGTGGGCCACCAACCCAGCCCCCACTCACACACACGGAGGAGCTCCTGGCCTGTCTGGGGACACCCAGGGAACAACATGCAGAAACCCTCGCTGCCATCGTGGAGGTGGGTGTCTCCCAACCAATGAGCCTGGAGCTGCCTGGTAAGTCAGTCTTGCATGTTTGTATGATAACTGACGTAGGTGTGGGTGTCATAGTACACCACAATGTAGCAACACATGCCAGGTATATGGCCACACAAGCTGCATACTACAGTATGCTATGTTGTGTTTGCAGACATGTGCATAGCACATGCTAACACACAGGTGCATGATGTGACATGCACAGTGCTTACCGTGGCGATAGTAATAGATAATGTGTATACTGTTGTGTCGCCCCTATACAGGTACGTCTGGCGTGTTGCACAGACATGGGTCTGTCGCAGGTGAGACTGTTGCTAGTAATAGGCATGATACGGTGTATAGATATTCCCCATGTGTCCAGGTATGACATGCACACCTGGGTCTGCCCCAGTCATGGTATACAGGTTGCACCACCCGACACACACGCCACCCATGTACAGTAGATACAACCGTTAGTATAGACCGGCATGACACCACATAACCCATCGGTGTGATATGTGTAGTCAGCTATGCATACAATGGTGGAGGTGTTCCACAATGGCTGCATGTGTAGTATGCATCGGTATGCCTTTGCGGTACGCACACAGTACCACATAGTGAGCTTGTGATCTGGCCAGCACACAGGTGTTACCACTGTGACCTATGCCCCTGCATTGGGTGCACACGTTGTGACATGGCACATGACATGTCCCATGCACGTGGTGGTCTGTCCGCAACATTGTCACACCATGACATGACCTCGCCGCGACATAGCAGACATCCACAATGTCTGCATAGCCTTCAGGAATGTGACACCTCAGACTAGTATGGGTGTATGTCACATGGGCCACCACAGGGATGTGTACACGATGCCCATCACACACAATTGTCCATGAACCAGACAAACATGGCCATGGGTGATACCTACAGGCATGTTGCCACACAGTACATCCGCAGTGGGTAGTCACCGTTGCACCCTTTCCACACATAGTGCGGTCATAGCTGTAGTGGACCCCCTGGACATCTGATGTGGTACACCAGACAAATGGAATGCCTGTCTGCAGCCATTAGAGGTGCCACCAATGTCTACCATATACGTGCTGTGGAACAGCATGACTGAGTTGCAGACATGGCAATGCAATGCGTCCAGGTTACGCATCGCACAGAAACATACCTGTGTCCTGCTGCCGTGCAGTGGCACAGTGCCCGTACTCCCCACTGTACAGCTATGTACACAGCTCACACCAACCACACCTGCACAGACATTCTTGTTACACATGCATTCTATCTGTAGCCTGTACACATAACACTGCACTGTGACATCCATTATGATGTGGTGCATGTGGTGGGACACCATTGTCACATGTCCACATGATACCGCACATGTTTGCGGTTTACATGACATAGTGACACCAGCCATGTGTACTGTTAACCCGCCCATGGCCACACGGTGTATCACGGTGATGCATGCAAACTACCATGAATGTGTGTACTGCAAGCCTACTAAAAGACACCTGCTTGATGTAGTGTGCACTCCAGGGCAGTATGCATACTACCACTATTAATGTCTGGGCTGCATTCACTGGGCTGTGGTGTGGGAATGATGCATGCCACCTGCAATATCACATGCATGATGTGTCTGCATGTGTGTGTGTCTGCGTGTGTATGTCAGCGTGTGTGTGTCCGCATGTGTGTGTGTGTGTGTGTGTGTGTGTGTGTGTGTGTGTGTGTGTGTCTGCGTGTGTGTAATGTAACTTACGGTATGTCTTTGTATTCACAGGTGCTGTAGGTGCGTTCCCCTCCTGCAGTCCATCTGATGCTAGTATCCCCACAGATACTAGCGGTGATGACCATGTGCATGAGGCACAGGCAGGGTCGCCACGGGCAGAAGCTGTGCCATTGGATAACATCCCACCTATGTCCCCTTCATCTCCACACACGGTTCAGATGCCGACACATACCACATCACCATTGCCCATAGAGGAAGGACAGTCAGCGTCTGTTGGCACCGAGCAGGAATGTGTGGTGGCTGCAGAAGGTGCGGGTACACACCATGTTGCCAGTGTAATGACTGGTGATGTGCCACACAGGCATGTGGCTGGTGCTGCTCGTAGGAGGAGCACTGGTAGACATGCACCTGCCATACAGGGTGCAACAGCTGGTATCACCAGACGCATGTTTCAGACTGTAATGGCGGCACAGGCACGTGCCGAACGGCAGAACCAAGAAGGGCAGAGGCTGCAGAGGGCCGCAATCCGTTCCTTAAATGAGAACATCCAGTCATTGGCGAATACTCAACAGCAGCTTGCCGATGTTCTGGATAGGAGATTAGGTGAGATGGTTGGAATACTCGACCGAGGCATGTCAATTCGCGAGCGTGAGCTGTCTGTGCTGGAACACCTGGTAGGGGTGAGGCGTAGGACACATGGCCGTAGGCCAGCAACACCACCTAGTGCAGGTTGACGTGTGCGTGCCACCTCTCATGCCCACTCACACAGTGCTGGTAGCAGCAGCAGTGCAGCTGGTGCTACACCAACCATACCAGGACACAGCAGGCCACGTGCACGTGGCCCTGGATGTTCCCAACGTGGACACGGTTCCAGCGGACATGTGTCATCGGAGAGTGGCCACTCCATACCTCCACCCGGTAGTGCCCATGCGACCCCAGGCAGGCACGGGTCACGTGGCCGCAGGCGGACACAGTGAGCCGTACAACCTGCACTGTACAGTCTGGGGATGCCAAGTATACCCCGTGTAGGCATCACAGATGGCTGAACTGTGTACATACATACCCACACACAGCAGACACAACTGTAGGGCTCCACCACATCCACATGCATTCTGCACAGTCATGCCCAGTAAATGCACAGGCCCTTACACACACACATGATGTCATCCATTGGTACAGCCTATGCCCCTGGCACACATATCACCCTGGGCATATGATGAAGCCTCTGCCGCAGCACCGTGATCCACACCATCGGTGCACGGTTATGCAAACATATTCTGATGCACAGGGTGGACAAGATAGTGAGAGGTGTATGTGATACCTGTGTCCGCATAGTACGCGATGTGTATGTTGCGGTGGTTGTGTATGACAGGTGACAGGTGCGTATGTGACGTGGGTCATGCACTGACATCATGCAGCAGACATACCATGTAGTGCAGGTGCAGCATTCATTGTTCTGTGTACACTGTATGCGTGGCGGTTACATGTGTAGCACCATGTTGGTTCAGTTAACCCGTATGCCAATTATGGTGTACTTGCATGTGCCTACTGGGAGCACTGTTATCAGTCCCCCACATGTAGCTGTGGGGTACCCACAGGCACATCTGGCAATATCAGCATACCACAGGTACCCGCAACCTGCATGGACCCCTACATAGGTACATAGGCGCACATGTACATACCAGGCTATGTGCCCTACGGCATGTGTAAGCCTAGCCAGAGTGTGTGGCTGTTAACACCCCTTAGGATGAGGATACCACATCCATCGGTTCGCTGTCCCTCTGTCCAGCAGTGACACAGAGATGATGCCTGGCGCATACCTACGATCACACATCCACATGTCATGATTACTCTTGGACAAAGTCAGTCAGGGGCTCTGCTTCACATGGGCTGGGAATCCTCTCCATGTTGTAGGGGGTCTCTGGGCGGTGACCCTGTTCCCCCAGCACGTCCTATTCATGTTCGTGTTGAGGTTTCTGACAGTCGCTTCTGTGCCCGTGTTTGCTTGGAGCCTAGGAGGTGGAACATGTCCATGTCACCCAGGTCGGACATGGCCGTGTATGTCAGGCACAGATCACCACAGAGCAGACGTGCTGGGAAGGTATACAGCCGGAGTCCCCTTGGTTGGGCAGCGTGTGACACGTCTCAGTACCTTTATCCCTGTGTTGTGGAATGTTTGTGGTCCTTCCGAGTGCTGCAGGTGTCAGGTTAGGTACATCCCAGATGTGGCATTGTACGCAATCATTGGTCTGATGTGTGAAGTGTACAGGGGTACAATGAACTCCCCTGATGTGGATGTGATTCCTTCCTGACCAGGTGGCCACAGTGGAATGTCTTCCCAACCACATTGGCATTGTGTGTGTCGACAGAGGTTACCGACAGGTGTGGTACCCATGTCCCTGAACACGTCCACCATGTTGAATGGATTACCACCTACATGTTACGTCTGGGCGAACATGTCCTTCCCACTGGGTAGGTCTGCACCTTCCCTGGCATGTAGCATCAGGCCATGGCTCTGGCACCAGTTATCCATTTCTATGAGGCCCCAGGTGGATGTCCGTGTCAGATGGGGTGTTGGGTATGGTGGCCGGTGTGCAGTCATCTGCATACCTTGTCTGCCACAATCCCCCTATGTTTGCATGCACATTGGAAGGTTTAATGCCGAACAGGAGGGGGCCCAGGACTGAGCCCTGTGGGCCTCCACTCGAGACCAGCTTGGAGTCCGACATGGCACCAGGAACACATACCCTGTGTGGTGTGACCTCCATCCAGTTGGCAAACCATCGTGTGACATATGTCCCCACATGTACGCTGGCGAGCCTTTCCATGAGTCCCACGTGGAGTGTGGTTTGAATGCCCCCGCCAGGTCATGGTAGTCTGTGCAAACCGACGTACCCCCATCAATGGCCTTAGTGACCCCTCCAGACAGGTCGAGCAGGTTTGGGAGGCAGGATCTGCCCTTGACTAAGTCGATGTGGGTATGTTCCGGTATTGGCTGTACACCACTGTCTGTATTTATGGGCCCCAGTATGGACCTCCCCGCAGCTTTGTAGACAAGGCTTGTCAAGCTGATAGGGCAGGAATGTCTACAGTCCATAAGAGCACTACCCTGGCGTAGTGGGACCACAGCTGCCGTATGCCATCCAGCGGGGACCTAGCCCGTAGTAAGCCTAAGATGACACAGTGGCCTTATGTGTGGGGCGAGGGCCTCAGTGAGGTTGAGTAGCACACAGCCAGGGACACCATCTGGGCCCATTGGTGCAGTGTTCACCGCTTAACAGATATCAGATCACTCCTGGGCATACGAGATGTTTGGGAGGCTAGACTCTGGTGGGATGGATACGTCCCCTCTTGGGGGGGGTAGACGTATGCATGGAATATGTCCGCTGGTTTGTTGACAATGTCTGTGGGTTCAGTGACCATTGTACCATTCTGGAGTAATTCCGGGCATGACTGTGCGCTCCCACCCATGTCCCTACCACAGCTAAGGAAGGCCCTATGGTTGTCTCATGTGCCCTCTGCAGTACCACTCCCACAAGCGGCCTTGGATGATTGTATGTGTGACCGTATGTTAACGCCGGTATTAATGAGTGATGCTTTCCCTGGTACTGATATTGCTCTGTCATGTATTAGCTCCAACTGATGTTGTACAGTTTGTCAATGGCTGGGGTCCACCAGACCATGTGCCTGCCTTCGGTGGACAAGGTCCTGATGTTATCATGATTGCTTGGTGCACACATCCCTGGGGGTGCTCAGAGAAGGCATTTGTAAGGGTTTCAGCAGTGTGGCCTGTGTTTACCACTGGCATGGAGGCCTTGTAGGGTACCACACCGGTCGTATGACGTGTGTGGTTCACTGTGGAGAGGTCGTCACTTAGGTCTCCAATGCCGGTGTTGGGTGCAGGATGCGGATTACCAGTGGATCCACTATACGGTCTGACATCACCATTGAGGGATGTACATCCTGTGTGGAGCATATCCTCCCCATGTGTGATGATCAGAACTGGTATACGTCCCCCCCTAGTGGGTATGGTGCATGGGTGTTCCACAGCAGTCAGGTGTATGAACACCTGGGACCTGTGGCGTAGGGTGTTGTGTCCTGGGTAATGTTCTCGGTCTATGTATGGGTGGTTGATGTCACCCAATACAACGGTGTTGTGAGAGCATGCACACTCACCAGTGTCCTCAGGACGGCTGTGCAGGTATCCTGGGTTTGGGAGGGTGGTCTGTAGCATGCAACAAACTGTAGAGCAGTCCTAACCATGGTTACTTGCACCTGGATATTCCCCGCTGCTACGTGCATCTCTGCCAACATGGAGGTGTGTGTATCCATCATGGAAATGGGGACTCCCCCTCCTTCTGTGTTATGTCCGGGTTATGGTCCTGAACGCGTGATATAGGGTATGACCCGACAGTGCTGGGGTGCTCTCAGCAGCCCTGACCAATGTTTCAGTCACAGCACTGACATCGATATCCTCCATACTGAGGAGGGCATTTGAGGGTGTGCAGCTTGGCTGTAGACCACTGGCAGTGAGCAGTATTATCCTGTGTGTTCTCCAGGCTTGTAGTGTGGGGTGTTAGGTTTATCATTCCAGCCGTGCCTGCGGTGAGCACTGTGGGGGTAGCAGGTGCCTTTGCCAAACCCTTGTAGACCAGGGGCGACAGCTGCCAGCCATACCATGCGAAGGGGCGTGGCATGCCAAGCATGTCATCCCAGGTAAATGGAATCCAGATCCCCTCAGACTGACACCGGTAACCAGGACATTATCAAGGGTGACCACATTGAGCCAGTGTAGTGGCATCATACTTGATGAGGGTGGGATACTGCCCAGGGTCAGGGACATGCCGGCCTGGGCTACACAATCTGAGTGGCCCTCTATGTCTCCTGTAATGTATCCCAGGGTGGTATGCCACCAGACGTAGACACCAGCATGGGCAATGACCGCGTCATACCTGCACATGCTGCGGAGTGACCTGAGTGTGTGTGTTATGTGGTGTATTCCAGCGCCCGGCAGGCAGCCTACTGTGATCATTCCCTTGTTCAGTATGGTGGGTGGGACGTCGGTGTGTCTGGCAGTGGCGTCACCCATTACAGGTGTGTCTGGCAGTGTGTGCGTCGCCTTTGGGTCTCTGCCGGGTTAGCACATTGACGGTGATAACTATGTGTTGCATGTCCTATGTCTTGTGGAGGCAGTAGCTTGTGTGTCTGCTTTAGAGGGCTCGTTAGGTTCGCGACATGTCCTACAGTGCCCCAGGTATGTTGTAGTGTGTTCATGTGTTTGATTAGCATTTGCGATAGTCACATGTGACACTGGGTATGTGGTGTGCATTGTGTCCTTCCCCTCCCGCGTGGTCTTGCCGGTCATGGTTGGAGAGAGCACAGCCCCCTGTCTGGCTATATAGTTGCGTCTGTCACATGCATTATGGTCATTGGGGGAGGTGCGGCTTGTCCGTGTCCATGAGGCAACTGTAACAGTGGCCAGGACGCCCAGATTCACTATCTGAACAGGAGAGGTCGCTAGCAATTGACCCGTCGACATGCCAGAGGATGTGAATGCATCTGCTGTGTAGCCGGGTCAGAAGGCACCTATAGGGAATCGGGCACACAAGGGGATTCTAGAACAGTGTAGTACTCCATTTAGTATACATGTACTTTATCTATGTGGGAATACTATGGGAGCAGGTGCAAAGCTTTTGTGATGTAGAGAACAGACAGTCGGGATTGCAAGAAGAGAGGTCATACACATAGACCTGCGGAGCACGGAGCCGGATACAGTGTAACGTTGCTTACACGGTACATGACGCACATATCCACACATATACTGCACCTGACGCCTGTGGTCGGTGCCACAGGCTACAGTGGACAGAGACATCACATACATGGCATGACACAGTACAGGTATGGTGACATTCTGCAGGTGTCATACGCAGTGTGCTGGCTACTGACCGCAGGTGTCACCTGTCAGCTGTGGTGCACAGTGTTCGACAGTCGGATGCTGTACCGGTATAGGAATATTCCCGCATTCGCAGGGCGTACACCTCTATGGCACACACACCATTGTGTGAAGATAGGGACACCTGTCTGTGTGGTCGTTACCCTCACAAGACAATGCACCGATGCGCCATGTCACAGGGGGTGGTCTTGCACAGGTGGCCAGTAAGGCTCACAGGTGTGGGAATGACAGGGCTGTACAATGCAGCACCACTATGGGATGGTCACCCTGTGTGGTCAGTGTCCAGTCACAACACAATATCTGCATACACCCTCTCAACAGGCAGCAGACATACACACATGTCGACACACTGACATGGTGGTGGCCACACATGTCTACACGGAGGGATGACGTGTTGCATGTACCACACCATCCACATTGGTGCACCCCACACTGAGGTAGGTACAGAGCTCTACCATGGTGTACAGTGATGTGTGGCACGTGGCACATAGTTCCCCCGATCTGTGGCATACATGGGCACACATTCCTGCACACATGTTGGTGCTAGGAATGCCACACCCGCTACATGGGTTTGTGCAGGCGTGCAGCAGTATGTGGTGCATCCTGCGTACTACCACTGTATCCGGTAGCTGTGCCAATATCTGCACTTGGGTGGTGGTAGGGGTTACAGTGGCAATGTGACATATGGTCGAACCCGCATGGCCGATGGGTATGCATCATGGCAGCGCTGTCATGTAAAGGTGACATAGCGGACTGTATGCACATGTCAGGGTAGGACGGTGTGTGACACACCTGTGACCAGCACCTGCACACATGCATGTGGACAGGTGTTTAAACAAATGGTGTACACACTGACTGCCATGCGTGCTGTTACTATGCCACCATATGACGGCCCCCATGATGGGTATGCATGTGGGAGGGGGTTGCAACTGTGTTACGGACACCAGACACTGCCCCTACATGGCTGCACCGTGTACAGTACACGTGTCACATGTATCCCCTGTTGCCATGTGTGTATGCATTGCTATGTTGTGACATGTGTGTCAACATGCATGGAACATGGACTGTGGTTTGGTATCACAGCTGCCACAGGCAAACTGTACAAGGGTATGTGTCCCTGTGAACACCACCACACCCTGTAGGGGGTGCATACTACAGACATGTGTCCGCCTTCCCTTCATGTGTGTATTACCGCGTACGCCTGTGTCATGCATGTGGTCCATCACAGGCCTCGTATGTGTCCTGCGTGCAGTCCATGCACACAGCCTGGAAAACACATATGTGACATATCCGGACATTGTTTCACTGTGGTACAGCTGCAGTCATGTGTCATACCTGTGTCAGGCCCGTGGCATGTGTGGAGCATGCCTGTCCGTGTATACCGGTACGGGTGGACTACATCACACCTGTGGGATCATTGATAGTACATGTGTACTCTGCACGACGGATGTACACCCCCACATAGTCTTCTGGACATATGTCACATGCAGTTTCTGGACCGTGAGGCATACTGCTGCACCGATAACAAGGTGCTGGCATAGCAGCTACAGTGTTCACTTTGGTATGTACATGTTCAGCCTGCACCCATGGCGCCTGTGCTGTCATCTGTGTGTGTACATGTGACTGCATGTGTGTCCACCCTGCGCATGTGTACGGGTTTACCTGGCCGTGACTTGCGGTGTGTGCACTCCGTCTGCATGCCGGACGGCGCATAGCACATACTACGTGTGTGAGCATGGCCGGGTCACTGTTGTGTGGCTGGACACACACGACGGTCCACAGTCTGCCTCCCATGCCATCGCCCCATGTGTATGCATGTCTGCACTGTGCCGATTCTAAGTGTCTGAGCATGCCCACTGAGCAGCTGTGTGGATAGACACACAGTACAGTGCACACCGTGCACGACTGCATTGATACCCCGGGTGCATGCCTGTTTCCCCTTCGCAACTGCCATGTCTGTGGCATGGCCGGGTTGCTGTTGTGTGGCTGGACACACACGACAGTCCACAGTCTGCCTCCCATGCTGTCGCCCCATGTGTATGCATGTCTGCACTGTGCCGATTCTAAGTGTCTGAGCATGCCCAGTGAGCAGCTGTGTAGATAGACACACAGTACAGTGCACACTGCGCACGACTGCATTGATACCCCGGGTGCATGCCTGTTTCCCCTTTGCAACTGCCACGTCTGTGGCATGGCCGGGTTGCTGTTGTGTGGCTGGACACACGACGGTCCACAGTCTGCCTCCCATGCCGTTGCCCCATGTGTATGCATGTCTGCACTGTGCCGATTCTAAGTGTCTGAGCATGCCCAGTGAGCAGCTGTGTAGATAGACACACAGTACAGTGCACACCGCGCACGACTGCATTGATACCCCGGGTGCATGCCTGTTTCCCCTTCGCAACTGACACGTCTGTGGCATGGCTGGGTTGCTGTTGTGTGGCTGGACACACATGACGGTCCACAGTCTGCCTCCCATGCCGTCGCCCCATGTGTATGCATGTCTGCACTGTGCCGATTCTAAGTGTCTGAGCATGCCCAGTGAGCAGCTGTGTAGATAGACACACAGTACAGTGCACACCACGCACGACTGCATTGATACCCCGGGTGCATGTCTATTTCCCCTTTGTAACTGCCACATCTGTGGCATGGCCGGGTTGCTGTTGTGTGGCTGGACACACACAACGGTCCACAGTCTGCCTCCCATGCCATCGCCCCATGTGTATGCATGTCTGCTCTGTGCAGATTCTAAGTGTCTGAGCATGCCCAGTAAGCAGCTGTGTAGATGGACACACAGTACAGTGCACACCGCGCCCGACTGCGTTGATACCCCGTGAGCATGTCTGTCTCCCCTTTGCAACCGCTAGTTGTGAGAGGCATGGCCAGTACACCTGTTGGGGGTACACACGACAGTCGGCACTGATGTCTGCTACTAGGCGTGTAGCCATGGCCAATGACATCCTGCATAGCCATGGTGACCATCCAGGTGACTCATATGTGGCTGTCATGCCACATTGGCTGCCTACATCCTGCACGCCGGATGCCCTCTCATAGGGTATACTGTCATGTGGTGCATCCTGTATTCATGTCATGATGTACTGCTCCGTAGTTATTTGGTATTCCCGACTGCAGCACTACCATGTTACTGTACGGCCACCTTGGGATGGTAACAGGCTGTGTGACTGCGCACTCTGTCTTCATTCCCTATCGGCCGCATTGCCTCTGCAGATGATACCACCCACCTAGGGGTATGCCTCCTGACAGTGCTGTGCTCAGTAATCCCGGTAGCGCGTTCTGTAAATGCTTCATGCTGTAGTGAGTTCATGTAGGTAGGCGTAGGTTCGACTCTCGGCCCTTCCCTGTGTGTGTGTGTGTGTGTGTGTGTGTGTTTCCAGCTGCCTCTGCAGATGAACATGCTTTTAGATGCTTCACAACACATACCTTGGCTATTGCCAGCTATTCTCTTACGGGTGATGTCACCCGCCTAGAAGTATGCCTCTGACAGCGCTGTGCTCAGTAATCTCGGTAGCGTGTTCTGTAAATGCTTCATGCTGTAGTGAGTTCATGTAGGTAGGCATAGGTTCGACTCTCGGCCCCTGTGTGTGTGTGTGTGTGTGTGTGTTTCCAGCTGCCTCTGCAGATGAACATGCTTTTAGACGCTTCGCAACACATACCTTGGCTATTGCCAGCTATTCTCTTACGGGTGATGTCACCCGCCTAGAAGTATGCCTCTGACAGCTGTGCTCAGTAATCTCGGTAGCGTTCTGTAAATGCTTCATGCTGTAGTGAGTTCATGTAGGTAGGCGTAGGTTCGACTCTCGGCCCTTCCCTGTGTGTGTGTGTGTGTGTGTGTGTGTGTGTTTCCAGCTGCCTTTGCAGATGAACATGCTTTTAGACACTTCACAACACATACCTTGGCTATTGCCAGCTATTCTCTTACGGGTGATGTCACCCGCCTAGAAGTATGCCTCTGACAGCGCTGTGCTCAGTAATCTCGGTAGCGCGTTCTGTAAATGCTTCATGCTGTAGTGAGTTCATGAAGGTAGGCGTAGGTTTGACTCTTGGCCCTTCCCTGTGTGTGTGTGTGTGTGTGTGTGTGTGTGTGTGTGTGTGTTTCCAGCTGCCTCTGCAGATGAACATGCTTTTAGACGCTTTGCAACACATACCTTGGCTATTGCCAGCTATTCTCTTACGGGTGATGTCACCCGCCTAGAAGTATGCCTCTGACAGCGCTGTGCTCAGTAATCTCGGTAGCGCGTTCTGTAAATGCTTCATGCTGTAGTGAGTTCATGTAGGTAGGCATAGGTTCGACTCTCGGCCCTTCCCTGTGTGTGTGTGTGTGTGTGTGTTTCCAGCTGCCTCTGCAGATGAACATGCATTTAGACGCTTCGCAACACATACCTTAGCTATTGCGAGCTATTCTCTTATGGGTGATGTCACCCGCCTAGAAGTATGCCTCTAACAGCGCTGTGCTCAGTAATCTCGGTAGCGCATTCTGTAAATGCTTCATGCTGTAGTGAGTTCATGTAGGTAGGCGTAGGTTCGACTCTCGGCCCTTCCCTGTGTGTGTGTGTGTGTGTGTGTTTCCAGCTGCCTCTGCAGATTAACATGCTTTTAGACGCTTCGCAACACATACCTTGGCTATTGCCAGCTATTCTCTTACGGGTGATGTCACCCGCCTAGAAGTATGCCTCTGACAGTGCTGTGCTCAGTAATCTCGGTAGCGTGTTCTGTAAATGCTTCATGCTGTAGTGCGTTCATGTAGGTAGGCGTAGGTTCAACTCTCGGCTCCTCTGTGTGTGTGTGTGTGTTTCCAGCTGCCTCTGCAGATGAACATGCTTTTAGACGCTTCGCAACACATACCTTGGCTATTGCCAGCTATTCTCTTACAGGTGATGGCACCCGCCTAGAAGTATGCCTCTAACAGCGCTGTGCTCAGTAATCTCGGTAGCGCGTTCTGTAAATGCTTCATGCTGTAGTGAGTTCATGTAGGTACGCGTAGGTTCGACTTTCGGTCCTTCCCTGTGTGTGTCTGTGTGTGTGTGTGTGTGTGTGTGTGTGTTTCCAGCTGCCTCTGCAGATTAACATGCTTTTAGATGCTTCGCAACACATACCTTGGCTATTGCCAGCTATTCTCTTACGGGTGATGTCACCCACCTAGGAGTATGCCTCTGACAGCGCTGTGCTCATTAATCTCGGTAGCGCGTTTTGTAAATGCTTCATGCTGTAGTGAGTTCATGTAGGTAGGCGTAGGTTTGACTCTCGGCCCTTCCCTGTGTGTGTGTGTGTTTCCAGCTGCCTCTGCAGATGAACATGCTTTAGACGCCGCAACACATACCTTGGCTATTGCCAGCTATTCTCTTACGGGTGATGTCACCCGCCTAGAAGTATGCCTCTGCCAGCGCTGTGCTCAGTAATCTCGGTAGCGCGTTCTGTAAATGCTTCATGCTGTAGTGAGTGCATGTAGGTAGGCATAGGTTTGACTCTCGGCCCCTCCCTGTGTGTGTGTGTGTGTGTGTGTGTGTGTGTGTGTGTGTGTGTGTTTCCAGCTGCCTCTGCAGATGAACATGCTTTTAGACGCTTCGCAACACATACCTTGGCTATTGCCAGCTATTCTCTTACGGGTGATGTCACCCGCCTAGAAGTATGCCTCTAACAGCGCTGTGCTCAGTAATCTCGGTAGCGCGTTCTGTAAATGCTTCATGCTGTAGTGAGTTCATGTAGGTGGGCGTAGGTTCGACTCTCGGCCCTTCCCTGTGTGTGTGCGTGTGTGTGTGTGTGTGTGTGTGTGTGTGTGTGTTTCCAGCTGCCTTTGCAGATGAACATGCTTTTAGACGCTTCACAACATATACCTTGGCTATTGCCAGCTATTCTCTTACGGGTGATGTCACCCGCCTAGAAGTATGCCTCTGACAGCGCTGTGCTCAGTAATCTCGGTAGCGCGTTCTGTAAATGCTTCATGCTGTAGTGAGTTCATGTAGGTAGGCGTAGGTTTGACTCTCGGCCCTTCCCTGTGTGTGTGTGTGTGTGTGTGTGTGTGTATTTCCAGCTGCCTCTGCAGATGAACATGCTTTCAGACGCTTCGCAACACATACCTTGGCTATTGCCAGCTAATCTCTTACAGGTGATGGCACCCACCTAGAAGTATGCCTCTAACAGCGCTGTGCTCAGTAATCTCGGTAGCGCATTCTGTAAATGCTTCATGCTGTAGTGAGTTCATGTAGGTAGGCGTAGGTTCGACTTTCGGTCCTTCCCTGTGTGTGTCTGTGTGTGTGTTTCCAGCTGCCTCTGCAGATTAACATGCTTTTAGATGCTTCGCAACACATACCTTGGCTATTGCCAGCTATTCTCTTACGGGTGATGTCACCCGCCTAGAAGTATGCCTCTGACAGCGCTGTGCTCAGTAATCTCGGTAGCGCATTCTGTAAATGCTTCATGCTGTAGTGAGTTCATGTAGGTAGGCGTAGGTTCGACTCTCGGCCCTTCCCTGTGTGTGTGTGTGTTTCCAGCTGCCTCTGCAGATGAACATGCTTTTAGACGCTTCACAACACATACCTTGGCTATTGCCAGCTATTCTCTTATGGGTGATGTCACCCGCCTAGAAGTATGCCTCTGACAGCGCTGTGCTCAGTAATCTCGGTAGCACGTTCTGTAAATGCTTCATGCTGTAGTGAGTTCATGTAGGTAGGCGTAGGTTCGACTCTCGGCCCTTCCCTGTGTGTGTGTGTGTGTGTGTGTTTCCAGCTGCCTCTGCAGATGAACTTGCTTTTAGACGCTTTGCAACACATACCTTGGCTATTGCCAGCTATTCTCTTAAGGGTGATGTCACCCGCCTAGAAGTATGCCTCTAACAGTGCTGTGCTCAGTAATCTCGGTAGCGCGTTCTGTAAATGCTTCATGCTGTAGTGAGTTCATGTAGGTAAGCGTAGGTTCGACTCTCAGCCCTTCCTTGTGTGTGTGTGTGTGTGTGTTTCCAGCTGCCTCTGCAGATTAACATGCTTTTAGACGCTTCGCAACACGTACCTTGGCTATTGCCAGCTATTCTCTTTTGGGTGATGTCACCCACCTAGAAGTATGCCTCTGACAGTGCTGTGCTCAGTAATCTCGGTAGCGCGTTCTGTAAATGCTTCATGCTGTAGTGAGTTCATGTAGGTAGGCGTAGGTTTGACTCTTGGCCCTTGTGTGTGTGTGTGTGTGTGTGTGTGTGTGTGTGTGTGTGTGTGTATTTCCAGCTGCCTCTGCAGATGAACATGCTTTTAGACGCTTCGCAACACATACCTTGGCTATTGCCAGCTATTCTCTTACAGGTGATGTCACCCGCCTAGAAGTATGCCTCTAACAGCACTGTGCTCAGTAATCTCGGTAGCGCGTTCTGTAAATGCTTCATGCTGTAGTGAGTTCATGTAGGTAGGCGTAGGTTCGACTCTCGGCCCTTCCCTGTGTGTGTGTGTGTGTGTGTGTTTGTTTCCAGCTGCCTCTGCAGATGAACATGCTTTTAGATGCTTCGCAACACATACCTTGGCTATTGCCAGCTATTCTCTTACAGGTGATGTCACCCGCCTAGAAGTATGCCTCTATCAGCGCTGTGCTCAGTAATCTCGGTAGCGCGTTCTGTAAATGCTTCATGCTGTAGTGAGTTCATGTAGGTAGGCGTAGGTTCAACTCTCGGCCCTTCCCTGTGTGTGTGTGTGTGTGTGTTTCCAGCTGCCTCTGCAGATGAACTTGCTTTTAGACGCTTTGCAACACATACCTTGGCTATTGCCAGCTATTCTCTTACGGGTGATGTCACCCGCCTAGAAGTATGCCTCTAACAGCGCTGTGCTCAGTAATCTCGGTAGCGCGTTCTGTAAATGCTTCATGCTGTAGTGAGTTCATGTAGGTAAGCGTAGGTTCGACTCTCGGCCCTTCCCTGTGTGTGTGTGTGTGTGTTTCCAGCTGCCTCTGCAGATTAACATGCTTTTAGACGCTTCGCAACACATACCTTGGCTATTGCCAGCTATTCTCTTATGGGTGATGTCACCCGCCTAGAAGTATGCCTCTGACAGTGCTGTGCTCAGTAATCTTGGTAGCGCGTTCTGTAAATGCTTCATGCTGTAGTGAGTTCATGTAGGTAGGCGTAGGTTTGACTCTTGGCCCTTGTGTGTGTGTGTGTGTGTGTTTCCAGCTGCCTCTGCAGATGAACATGCTTTTAGATGCTTCGCAACACATACCTTGGCTATTGCCAGCTATTCTCTTACGGGTGATGTCACCCGCCTAGAAGTATGCCTCTAACAGCACTGTGCTCAGTAATCTCGGTAGCGCGTTCTGTAAATGCTTCATGCTGTAATGAGTTCATGTAGGTAGGCGTAGGTTCGACTCTCGGCCCTTCCCTGTGTGTGTGTGTGTGTGTTTGTTTCCAGCTGCCTCTGCAGATGAACATGCTTTTAGACGCTTCGCAACACATACCTTGGCTATTGCCAGCTATTCTCTTACGGGTGATGTCACCCACCTAGAAGTATGCCTCTGACAGCGCTGTGCTCAGTAATCTCGGTAGCGCGTTCTGTAAATGCTTCATGCTGTAGTGAGTTCATGTAGGTAGGCATAGGTTCGACTCTTGGCCCTTCCCTGTGTGTGTGTGTGTGTGTGTGTGTGTGTGTGTGTGTGTGTGTGTGTGTGTGTGTGTTTCCAGCTGCCTCTGCAGATGAACATGCTTTTAGACGCTTCACAACACATACCTTGGCTATTGCCAGCTATTCTCTTACGGGTGATGTCACCCGCCTAGACGTATGCCTCTGACAGCGTTGTGCTCAGTAATCTCGGTAGCGCATTCTGTAAATGCTTCATGCTGTAGTGAGTTCATGTAGGTAGGCGTAGGTTCGACTCTCGGCCCTTCCCTGTGTGTGTGTGTGTGTGTTTCCAGCTGCCTCTGCAGATGAACATGCTTTTAGACGCTTCGCAACACATACCTTGGCTATCAGCGGCCATTCCTTTACGGATGCTGTCACCCACCTGTACATGTGCCTCTGACGGTGGTGTGTTCGGTGGTCCACGTAGCGCATTCCATACCTGTGTCATATTTTTGTGCGGTTGGGTATGTGGGGGTGTGGTCAATCACCATGCCTGCCACATGTGTGTGTGTGTCCATGCTCCCAGCTGCATGGGTTCATAGGGTATGGCTTTGAGGTTTCCGCAGAACACTCATATCCTGCCGCCATCCCTGTGTTTGTGGATGGTGAGATGCAGCTCGTGTACTGCTTGTGTGCCTGCTGTGGTTGGCGACCTCCGTAGCATGTTCTCCACGTGCACCCTGCTATGGTGTGGTGGGGTGGTGCTGTGTACATTACACTCACGGGCCTGCCACATGTGTCCGTCTGTATCTCTGTCATTGTATATCTACGTACCTATGTTGTGCCCGTAGTGCTGCTCTTGCATGGACAGCTGTCTTTCCCATGTATCGCATATTTGCACAGCTGACACATAGAACTGTGGTACGTTGCATATCTACTCATTGTCCATGCACCGTCCATATTCCAGAACACCCTAAAGACATCTGCTGGATATCGTGGCAGACAGCTATCCTTGCTGTCCTGGCACTGCACCCGTACACGCCATACACCTTGTGTGTACTTGCCTATTTATGGTGTGTGTATGTCTACCTGTGCTGTATGCATGGCCGTGTGTGTGTCCCGGTATAGCCATCTGTGCAGGTGTCGCCACTATGGGTAATCCTTGTGGACCGCTGTTTCATGTGCACATCTGCACATACCTGCAGACCGTACTACCCCTCCTACGGCAGCGGCCTTAGATCGACTGCTGCCCTAGGCTGTAGGGCTCCATGGCGCCCACCACCGCAACACATGGTGCCCCCATCTTGGTATACCTACATGACACACCTACTAGACAGGTGGCCCTACTAGTGCGGCGCCCTGGGCAGCCGCAGGATTGGCGTATGCCTACGGCCGGCTATGAGCACATCACAAGGCATATGTCTACATTCGGTGTTTTACGACGTCTAGGTTATAATACCAGAGGGGGGACCTCATCAGCTATGCTATAGAATGCGGATTTAGATGGATTAGTAGGTGGAGGGTTGGCCACACACCAGGGCTGACCGATGGAACACTGATGAGGCCTCTTTTGAGAAGCAGGTGGATCAAACCCCCGTAACAGGAATGTAGTTTAGGTACAGATGTAGAGTTAACACACATTTGTCCACTCTTTCAGTTCTGTACCACTGTATTACAGTGATATGCTATGCATATCTTCCATATACATTGTTAGATCTTTGATTGATGAGTATTCGGCATAGTACAATATCATATAATACATGTGTTAATAGGATGCTTTCTGAGATGTTAACATATGTGTGTGTGGTTAACATTGCGTCTGTGCTTTCTATGCTGTGGTTACATGTTCATTGTTTGCATAGAAAGTAACAAATGGAAGTGTAAGGGGGGATATTTAAAGCCTGGATGCTTCTATGTTATGTGTAAGTCTCATGGAGCTGACGGGTGAAAGCGCTTACATGTCTATGAAGTAACCTTTGTATACCATATGTGACCTGTCGTGGACAAAATGTCTACGTTGACTGTTTCATCTACCTATGTGTGACTTGGTTTGTGTGCCATAAGGTGCCAGCGGGTCTTTGATGTTGATTAGGTGTATTCCATGGTCAATTGACATTAATCCTATTAATTCACTGAAGGATGTTCTTCATTGGTGGGAACGCCATAGTTTGACCATCGTATGGCTTTCCTAGCTGACGTTGATATTGTGCCATTGGTATGTGTTCCACAGGTCACCCATTTGTTCCGCGGTATGGAAGCGTGTGATCCCCATTTTGGTGCTGGCAGATTGAGTGCTGTGTGCGCGGTATTCGCACAGCGGTCTGGCTATGTATGGGGAGTGTCTACTGTAGTCCCTATCTGTATTTCCTGTGTTATGCCTCACTGCAGCTGTGTGGTTCCACCAGGTTTGCAGTTATGGGTGCCATCTTGGTCCTACGCTTGTCCATCCCTAGCGATTGCCTACTGGACACTGGTATGGAGCAGTACACATTTCACACCTGCATTTAGCTTTAGCCGGTGGATGCTTTGCACAATCAGTGGGGAGTAAGGCACGTGCTACTCCCACATCCCTCCCACGGTGCGGGACAACGTATTATCTGCCAAACAACACCGAGCCCCATTTCTGCATACCCAGGATCCCATGGCTGCAAACCTCGACGGTACCCATTACACATCCGGCATGTGTGCGGGAATGGGATGTGGGCACACCTCTATGGACTCTACAATCTGGGAATATCTGTTCATATGTCCTGCATTCCGTGGACAGTTGTCATCAACCCTGAACACGCTCGGGGTGCATATGTCTGGCTGTACCGTAGTCACGGCTGTCAGTTCTTCTGGGTCTCTCAATCGCAGCTGGTTGACATTGCATACGGATGAATCTCTGGGGTCCTACTATGAACACCATTGTGCATATGTACAGTGTAGACCTTGTTGGACTGTGTCCATCTGGCTAGTGGGTTTGACTGCTGCTGTATGTTCCCCAATCGCGGATGTCTGCTTGCTACCCATATTATGTAGTGCTATGTTAACCAGGTTATTCTAAAGTGAAACCGGATGGTGTAAATCCAATGATGCAGGCTAGGAAATGCTTTAACTAATCCTCAGATGTCCCATTAGGATATTTCCGCCACTGTATTGTCAAAATGACACAACCAAAACATGTAGATCCTATTAATTCATTGAAGGATGTTCTTTATAAGCGTGAACGCCATAGTTTAAGGATCCTATGACTTTTCTAGTTGACGTTGTTGGTGTGCCATTAGTATGTGTTCCGCAGGTCGCCCATTTGTTCCGCGGTATGGTAGTGAGTGATCCCCATTTCCTTGCTGGCAGATTGAGTGCTGTGTGCGCCAGTATTCACACGGCGGTCTGGCTTTGTATGTGGAGTCTCTACTGTAGTCCCTATCTGTATTCCCTGTGTTATGCCTTACTACAGCTGTGTAATTCCACCAGGTTTGCAGTTATGGCTGCCATCTTGGTCATACGTTTGTCCATCCTTGGGAAATGCCTACTGGACACTGGTATAGGGCTGTACCCATTTCACAGCTGCATTTAGCATTTTCCGGTGGATGATTTTCATTATTGGTGGGGGGTAAGGCATGTGCTATACCCACATCCCTCCCACGGGGCGGGACAACGGATTATCTGCCAAACAACACCAAGCCCCATTTCTGCATACCCAAGATCCCATGGCTGCAGCCCTCGACGGTACCCATTATACATTCTTCATGTGTGCGGGACTGAGATGTGGACTCACATCTATGGACACGGCCATATGGGTATTTCTGCTCATATGTTCTGCATTTCATGGACACCTGTCATCAACCTTAAACACGCTGGTGGTGCATATGTCTAACTGTGCCGTAGTCATGGCTGTTACTCCTTCAGCGTCGCTTCCTCCATCACGTTTATATTGCATAGGGTTAAATTTTTGGGTCCTACAATGGACACCAATGTGCATATGTAAAGTGTAGAACCTGTTGGACTGTGTCCATCTGGCCAGTGGGTTTGACTGCTGCTGTATGTTCCCCATTCGCGGGTGTGTGTTTGACTACACATATTATGTAGTGCTACGACATCCAGGTCTTTCAAACCTGAAACTGAATGGTGTACATCCAAAGATGCAGGTTAGCAACTGCTTTACATAATCCTCAGAAGTCACAATACGAAATATCCGCCACTGTATTGTCAAAATAACACCACCATGACATGTGGATCCTATTAATTCATTGAAGGATGTTCTTTATATGTGGGTACGCCATAGCTTGTCCATCCTATAACCTTCCTAGTTGACGTTGTTGGTGTGCCATTAGTATGTGTTCCGCAGATCGCCCATTTGTTCCGCCGTATGGAAGCGAGTGAACCTGATTTTCTTGCTGGCAAATTGAGTGCTGTCTACGCCGGTATTCGCACGCCGGTCTGGCTTTGTATGGGGGGTGTGTACTGTGGTCCCTATCTGTATTTTCTGTGTTATGCCTTACTGCAGCTGTGGAATTACACCGGGTTTGCAGTTATGGGTGACCATCTTGGTCGTACGTTTGTCCGTCCATGGGAATTGCCTACTGGACACTGGTATAGGGCTGTACACATTTCACAGCTGCATTTAGCATTCTCCGGTGGATGATTTGCATTATTAGTGGGGAGTAACGCATGTGCTATACCCACATCCCTCCCAAGGGGCGGGACGATGGATTATCTGCCAATCAACACCGAGCCCCATTTCTGCATACCCACGATCCTATGTCTGCAACCCTCGACGGTACCCATTGCACATCCTTCATGTGTGCGGGAATGGGATGTGGACGCACGTCTATGGACTCGGCAACCTGGGGAGTCCTATTCATATGTCCTGCATTTCATGGACACTTGTCATCAACCTTGAACACGCTGGTGGTGCACATATCTAGCTGTGCCGTAGTCACGGCTGTCAGTTCTTCTGGGTCTCTCGATCGCAGCCGGTTCACATTGCATACGGATAAATTTTTGGGTCCTACAATGGACACCAATGTGCATATGTAAAGTGTAGAACTTATTGGACTGTGTCCATCTGGCCAGTGGGTTTGATTGCTGCTGTATGTTCAGCAATCACGGATGTCTGTTTGAGTACCCATATTATGTAGTGCTACGTAAACCGGGTTTTCCGCCACTGAACCCAAATGGTGTAATTCCAATGATGCAGGCTAACAATTGCTTTAACTAATCCGCAGATATCCCATTGGGACATTCCCGCCTCTGTATTGTCAAATTAACACGACCAAAACATGTAGATCCTATTAATTCATTGAAGGATGTTCTTTATATGTGGGTACGCCATAGCTTAACCATCCTATAACCTTCCTAGTTGACGTTGTTGGTGTGCCATTAGAATGTGTTCCGCAGGTCACCCATTTGTTCCGCGGTATGGAAGCGAGTGATCCCCATTCTCTTGCTGGCAGATTGAGTGCTGTGTATGCCGGTATTCGCACGGCGGTCTGACTTTGTATGTAGAGTCTCTACTGTAGTCCCTATCTGTATTCCCTGTGTTTTGCCTTACTACAGCTGTGTGATTCCACCAGGTTTGCAGTTATGGGTGCCATCTTGGCCGTACGTTTGTCCATCCATGGGAACTGCCTAATGGACACTGGTATAGGGCTGTACACATTTCACAGCTGCATTTAGCATTCTCCGGTGGATGATTTGCATTATTAGTTATGGGTTAGGAGGGTGGCTTAATGGTTAAGGTGTTTGACTTACAAACCCAAGGTGCAGGGTTTGAGTCTCACAAGGGATAATTGGCTAGGCTTGCAAGGGCAGTTAGCCTAGTACTAACCTAACCTAACCTAACCTATAACCTAACCTATATGCCATACCCACATCCCTCACACGGGGCGGGACAACGGATCATCTGCCAATCAACACCGAGACCCATTTCTGCATACCCACGATCCCATGGCTGCAACCCTCGACAGTACCCATTGCACATCCTCCATGTGTGCGGGAATGGGATGTGGACGCACTTCTATGGACTCGACAATCTGGGGATTTCTGTGCATATGACCTGCATTTCATGGACAGTTGTCATCTACCTTGAACACGCTGGTGGTGCATATATGTAGATGTGCCGTAGTCACGGCTGTCACTTCATCTGGGTCTCCCGATCGCAGCAGGTTGACATTGCGTACGGATAAATTTTTGGGTCCTACAATGGACACCAATGTGCATATGTAAAGTGTAGAACTTATTGGACTGTGTCCATCTGGCCAGTGGGTTTGATTGCTGCTGTATGTTCAGCAATCACGGATGTCTGTTTGAGTACCCATATTATGTAGTGCTACGTAAACCGGGTTTTCCGCCACTGAACCCAAATGGTGTAATTCCAATGATGCAGGCTAACAACTGCTTTAACTAATCTGCAGATATCCCATTGGGACATTCCCGCCTCTGTATTGTCAAATTAACACGACCAAAACATGTAGATCCTATTAATTCATTGAAGGATGTTCTTTATATGTGGGTACGCCATAGCTTAACCATCCTATAACCTTCCTAGTTGACGTTGTTGGTGTGCCATTAGTATGTGTTCCGCAGGTCGCCCATTTGTTCCGCGGTATGGAAGCGAGTGATCCCCATTCTCTTGCTGGCAGATTGAGTGCTGTGTACGCCGGTATTTGCACGGTGGTCTGACTTTGTATGTGGAGTCTCTACTGTAGTCCCTATCTGTATTCCCTGTGTTTTGCCTTACTACAGCTGTGTGATTCCACCAGGTTTGCAGTTATGGGTGCCATCTTGGCCGTACGTTTGTCCATCCATGGGAACTGCCTAATGGACACTGGTATAGGGCTGTACACATTTCACAGCTGCATTTAGCATTCTCTGGTGGATGATTTGCATTATTAGTGCGGAGTAACGCATATGCCATACCCACATCCCTCACACGGGGCGGGACAACGGATCATCTGCCAATCAACACCGAGACCCATTTCTGCATACCCACGATCCCATGGCTGCAACCCTCGACAGTACCCGTTGCACATCCTCCATGTGTGCGGGAATGGGATGTGGACACACTTCTATGGACTCGACAATCTGGGGATTTCTGTGCATATGACCTGCATTTCATGGATAGTTGTCATCAACCTTGAACACGCTGGTGGTGCATATATGTGGCTGTGCCGTAGTCACGGCTGTCACTTCATCTGGGTCTCCCGATCGCAGCAGGTTGACATTGTGTACGGATAAATTTTTGGGTCCTACAATGGACACCAATGTGCATATGTAAAGTGTAGAACTTATTGGACTGTGTCCATCTGGCCAGTGGGTTTGACTGCTGCTGTATGTTCTCCAATCACGGATGTCTGTTTGAGTACCCAGATTATGTAGTGCTATGTAAACCCATGTTTTACTACGATTAACCCAAATGGTGTTAATGTAATGCTGCAGGTTGGCAACTGCTTTAAGTAATCCTCAGAAGGCCCAGTAGGACATATACGCCACTGTATTGTCAATATAACACAGCCAGAACATGTAGACCCTATTAATTCATTGAAGGATGTTCTTTATAAGCGGGAACGCCAGTGTTTAAACATCCTATGACCTTCCTAGTTGACCTTGTTGGTGTGCCATTGGTATGTGTTCCACTGGTCGCCCATTTGTTCCGCAGTATGGCAGCGAGTAATCCCCATGTTGTTGCTGGCAGATTGAGTGCTGTGTACGCCGGTATTCGCACGGCAGTCTGGATTTCTATGGGGAGTGTCTACTGTAGTTGCCATCTGCATTTCCTGTGTTATGCCTTACTGCAGCTGTGTAATTCCACCGGGCTTGCAGGTATGGGTGCCATCCTGGTCGTACGCTTGTCCATCCATGGGGATTGCCTACTGGACACTGTTATGGCCTGTACACATTCCACACCTGCATTTTGCATTATCCGGTAGATGCTTTGCATTATTAGTGGGGAGTAGGTCATGTGCTACACCCACATCCCTCCCACGGGGCGGGACAACGGATTATCTGCCAAACAACACCGAGCCCCATTTCTGCATACCCAAGATCCCATGGCTGCAACCCTCAACAGTACCCATTACACATCCTTCATGTGTGCGGGACTGGGATGTGGACGCACATGTATGGACACGTCGATCTGGGGATTTCTGTTCATATGTCCTGCATTTCATGGACACCTGTCATCAACCTTAAACACGCTGGTGGTGCATATGTCTAACTGTGCCGTAGTCACGGCTATCGCATCATCTGGTGGACGGTAACGGCTGGATGGAATTCTGTTAGGATACATTTTTGGGTCCTACAATGGACACCAATGTGCATATGTAAAGTTAGATGTTGCTGGACTGTGTCCAACTGGCCAGTGGTTTTGACTGCTGCTGTATGTTCCCCAATCGTGGATGTCTGTTTGACTACCCATTCTACGTGGTGCTACGTAAGCCAGGTGTTTTAGAACTGTGAACAAATGGTGTACATCCAAAGATGCAGGTTAGCAACTGCTTTAAATAAACCTCAGACGTCCCAATAGGAAATATCCGTCACTGTATTTTCGACATAACACCACCAGAACATGTTGATCCCCTATGTATTCATTGAAGCATGTTTTCTTTATAGGTGGGAACGCCATAGTTTACATATCCTAGTTGACGTTGTTGGTGTGCCATTGGTATGTGTTCCACAGGTCGCCCATCTGTTCCGCAGTATGGTAGCGAGTGCTCCCCATTTTGTTGCTGGCAGATTGAGTGCTGTGTACGCCGGTGTTCGCACGGCGGTCCACCTTTGTATGGGGAATGTCAACTGTAGTCCCTATGTGTCTTTCCTGTGTTATGCCTTACTGCGGCTGTGTAATTCAACCGGGTTTGCAGTTATGGGTGCCATCTTAGTAAACGCTTGTCCATCCATGTGAATTGCCTACTGGACACTGGTATAGGGCTGTACACATTTCACACCTGCATTTAGCATTCTCTGGTGGATGCTTTGCATTATTAGTGGGGAGTAAGGCAGGTGCTACGCCCACATCCCTCCCACGGGGCGGGACAACAGATTATCTGCCAAACAGCACCGAGCCCTGTTTCTACATACCCAGGATCCCTTGGCTGCAACACTCGACAGTACCCATTACACATCCTTCATGTGTGCGGGACTGGGATGTGGACGCACTTCTATGGACTCGGAACTCTGGGGATTTCTGTGCATATGTGCTGCATTTCATGGACAATTGTCATCAACATTGAACACGTTGGTGGTGCATATGTCTAGCTGTGCCATGGTCACGACTGTCGCTTCTCCTGGTTGGACGATGAAGGCTGGCAGGTATTCCGTACGGGACAATTTTTGGGTCCTACAATGGACACCAATGTGCATATGTAAAGTGTAGAGCTTGTCGGACTGTGTCCATGTGGCCAGTGGTTTTGACTGCTGCTGTATGTTCACCAATCACGGATGTCTGCTTGACTACCCATAGTGTGTAGTGCTATGGAAACCAGGTTTTCCAAAACCAGAACCAAATGGTGTACATCCAATGATGCAGGTTAACAACTGCTTTAATTAATCCCCAGAGGTCCCAGTAGGGAAGTATCACCACTTTATTATCGGAATGACACCACCATACCAGGTAAATCACGAGCACTTTGGCCCGGTCTTACCGGCCATTTGCAAGTGTAATTAGCAGACACGTGTCAATACATGTATAATAATACATATTGTAATACCGACGTTAATCTATGTTATTTGGACAATGGCTTCTGCTATTGACATACGATGCTGTGGGTGTTGCCGGTTACCATACACATGGCTTTCTCAAAGGCCGAATTCACAATTCTGAACACTACTGTGGTCTCCTTTAAGGACCCTGAGCCAGTGGTCAACATTACTCAAGCCACTGCATCACTTACATATGCCTTCTACCGGTACCTACAGGACTGCATGGATCAGGCATTCCCTTACCCAACTGTGGTTCATTGTACCAATGCCAAGCATCCAGTGTGGTGTACCCCAGCCATACACAAGCTGTACAATGAGAGGAGGTGGCTACTACAAGGCAGAGCAGACACCTTGTGAGGTATGACACCCTTGCTCATTATATGTGAAGAGCTACAGGCTGTCATGACATAGTCCGGGGCAGGTTCCACAGATATATCTCCAAGGACACGGCAGACAATCATACAGCCTTCATTTGCTATGCTGGACACCTGGGAGGTAACTCACACATATGCTCTGACTGGGTTCACAATGATGTGGAGTTTACTGAACATACACACATTGCCAACATACGGGCTGACAGGTTCGGTGAAGACATCTCCACCCCCTCCCCCCCCACATGGAGAGATGTCTGTACCAGCAGTTTGTGGTCCCTGAATGTTCTGTAACGCACGGGTGGGACATGCTCTCTCCAGGGTAGTGAACACAGCATCCATGGGACCAGCTGGTGTCCCGACTGTGTACTCCGCGATCTCATTGAAGAATTAGACCCACAGTTAGGACAGCTGTTTATTCTTAGCCTCACCTCGGGTAACGTACCCAAGTTGTGGCGCACGGCGACTGTAGTCCCACTTCACAGGGCCAGTGCCTACACTGACCCTGGTTATTACTGTCGCATTACCATGAGAAGACTTATCTGCAAAGACATGGGGAGGGATCATACTGCGGCCCATAGATGATGACATAGGGGACCTGCATACTTTGCATCCAACCCAGTTTGGCTTGGTCAGGGGCGGTTCATGCGTTTAAATCCTGGTTGACGTTTTAGGGACAGTCACCGAGGCCATTGATGGGGGTCATGCAGTCCATACAGCCTACCTCGACCTGGCAAAGGCCTTCAACACAATACCCCCCTCGGGTATCATTGATAAACCCATCGGCTTGGATGTGAACACGTACATCGCAGGATGGGTTGTAAACTGGCTAGGTGACATGACCCACGCGGTCATAGTTGCTGGCAGCATGTCGGACTTACTGCCTGTCACAGGCGGTGTCCCACGGGGCTCTGCCCTGGGTCCACTCTTTTTCAACATCTACATTTCTACAGTACAAGCACACACAGGGGTGTTATGGCTGACATTGTTTATAGATGACTGCGAACCGGGTGCCATAGTGGGATGGACATCTGACACAGATATCCTTCAAAGGGGCCTCCCAGCTATGGATATCTGCTGTCAGGGACATGGCCTACAGCTAAATGCCAGGTTATGCATAGTCATACCCGTCGGGAAGAACGAGGTCACCCCTGTCTGGCATATGGGTGGCAGTCCACTGAGCACGGGAGGAATTATCAGGGATCTGGGGACCCAGGTTGTCGGTCACCATTCGTTCGACACACACGTTGCTATCGTGGTTCGGTATAACTTCTACATTGCCCACCTGATCGTGCAGGGATTCACATCTAGATCAGGGTAGGTCATCGTCTCCTTGTACTCATTACGTGTTACACCTATGATTGAGTACATTGCCCCATTTGGAGGGTATCTGACCCGACACCTACAGCAGCTGGGAAGGCCCCATAGGTTAATCGTCAGACAGATGCAGGGTGTCAGGGTTTTGTGTTATGCTGCCCCACTGTAAGGACTCCTGCTCCATTCAGTCACATACCTCTTGTTCGGTGTTGACCTGTGCCTGACATACGAGGCCATGTCGACCCATATTTGATGACTATGCTTCACCTACTGGATCTACATCCCTCGGAACCACAAGGGCAGGTGACATGAACCTTGACACGGTCATTAATAGGATGTGTTGGAGTGACACATACATCACCCAGACACTCACTATGCTGTGGATCTACATCACAGTACATGTGAGGCAGAGAACCTTGCTAGCCTTGTTCGAGGGGGATCTTGTCCGTTGGATGGGGGATTGCAGATATACCCCAGGGATTACATCATTGTTACTGCTTGACAGAGGTACAGCAATATAATAGGCATTTTATCTCCGGACAGGAGGGTTGGCAAAGGAATCCTAACTATGGCCTAGGGTTATGGCTGCCCTTGGGTAGATAGCCTACTCTGTACCTATGGACCTATGAACCTATGTTCATAGTTTGTCCCATTCACACTTGTCTATCCCCTATCCTCTTTCTCATGTGTATATTTCTGTGGCACGTGACTGAACTCTGTATTACCTGCAGGTATGCTGTCTACAGTGCACATACGTCACGGTTGATTACGGTGTATCTGTGTACCTACCTCTGTGATACTGAGGACTACCACACATCCTTCACAGCATTACATGCATATGTCCATTCTATTATTCTTTGGCATACGGGGGGGTGTTAAGGCAACGGTTACACGTGTCCCTGTTTGTGCGCGCATCATGGTGGTCTTTGACCAGCCTCCGTTGCTGTTGTGGGATGGACGGTAGTGTTGGTGTGTGTTTGGCATGTGTTTTCACTGCCGGTACATCTGTGGGAGGTGGGGTTGGCACATGTTCCTCTTTGCAGGGGGCCCCATCCTGAACTTTTGTGTCATGCATCTACACTTGGCACGTGCCATATGTCCTGTGCTATTCCCACAGTCGTGTATGCCTTCATGCATTACTACTGCGTGTTACTGGCTGTTTGTATGTGGTACACATGGCTATTATGGTGGATGGCTTGGCCTATTCCCATGCTATGACATACCCATCCATCCGGGCATATGCATGTTATTCCGTCCTTTGCGTTGGCCATGGGTGTTTGGCCATCTGGCAACGCTACTCTCAACATGTGATGTCTCACCTTCCCCTTCTGTGCCTGTGGCACCCTGTTAGGGCGTCCTGTTTGGTAGGCAGATGTTCCGCTATATGTGTTGTGTTTGACATGTCTGCATAGCTAATAATCGGTACGGTGGTTGAACATACCGCCTTGTCCAGATGTGTATAGTTATGTGCACTGTGGCGTGTGCACACCTATGGGGTTTCGACAGGTCCATACCACATGCGGGATGTACACATTCTGCTGACACATTCACATGCAGCCATTTGGATATCTGTACCTGAGGTGGGTTGTTAACATGTGGGGTACATATTTGCCCGTGTGGCACTGCCTAAGACAATACTTCTTACCACATTTCAGGTATGCCCATTGTGTGTAGGTGTGTAGCTGCGCAATGCTGCTAGCTGGGTTGGGTGCACGGTCGTACATGGGTGCGGGATACATGCTATGATGGGGCTATTGTGTATTACATTTGCATGCATGAGTTCTGCTTCTGGATATTACGCTTAGACATACGCCATCCTATGTGTATGCGACGAGCACGTTGCTGGGTGTGGTACATGTTGCTATGCACATGTTTGCCTGTGTTTAGGGTATCTTGTTTCCTTCTTGTTGTTATATCGACACGGCTACCCGGCTGTGTACTCTCACTACTACTGGTGACCATGCCCATGTCGCTACTTCTATGTCGGTGCGGCGCGCTGACATGCTGCGGTACACCTTCACTGGGTATGCCCACTGACAGTGCATTGTGGGACGGACGCGGTATTACGTGTATCCTTTGTTCCTTGGACGGGTACACTTAGGGCTTCGTGGGTTGATGTTTGGTTCTCCGTTTTGTTGGGACGGGTACTATGTTGCATAGTCTGCGTACGTTTCATTCTCCACGGGCCCTGGCTGGTGCGGTTACTATTACGGGCGGCCCGTGGAAGTCAGCACTTTAGGTTGCTCATCGCCTACCGGCTTGGCCACGCCTCCAGACGCATCCTACTTGGGCTCGCTCACGTGCCCTACGCACGTGTCTGTGGTTGCGGCGCACACTCATTACTATGCATATGGCGCTGCTACGCCGACTATTCACTGCACCGCCGGCGCAAGCCTTACACCGGCCTTGCGCCGAGCTTCATGAATCCCGGGGAATGAGTACATATCTGGGTTCACAATGACAATTGAACTATCAGTTTCAAAGGTTAATGAATGTTTTGTTGTTTGTTTGTCTTTTCAGCTTTTCCCGGTTAGGGGTCGCCACAGCGGAAGTCCAGTCCGCTAATGATTGGCAGTCGATTTTTATGATGACGAGTTGCCAGCCCAGCCTTCAGCGTGGGCACGCCCATTCACTCATGTCTTTCGAAGGCGACTCGACTGCAGGGAGGACATGCAGACTCCACACAGAAGGCACTCCATGAATAGGGTTCTGAAATTCTAAAAATCAACAAAGCATGCATGAGTTTATAACTGCTTTTGTAAGACATATCATTACTAATTCTTGTAGGGCTGACATCTTCCTTTAGATTTGGAAACTGCAAACATATGACAAGGTGAATGGCCCTATACATTGTGCCAAGTCCTTCATTCTCAACTGCCTCTGTTCTCCTTTCACCAAATTACTGGAGAATGACATCTCTGCACGAGTCAAAGTGTATCCTGTGATGTGGGATTATTAGGTGACCACCAGCATAAATTTCAAAGTCGTCGTATTATCAATGCAGTCCAGTTTTATGTATTCATTCCACAGTCTGTTCTCTTATATAGAGGAAGCAGAATGTGGAATTCATAGCTATACAGTAATATTTCAAAGTACTGTTATTGGATATTAAGTAGCTATGTTGGCAGCTAAAGATGCAAGCATTAAAGATACTAGGTCTGAAGGACTCCATGAATATTAAATGTGTCTTGAAGCAGAAGGCTACTGAATTATGATGCTGTTTTTAGTTATGATGCTGTTACTCATGAGTGAACTAAGTGATTAAGTAGTATATTTTTGTTGCACTTGATTATGCATTTCAGTATTGGTGGGGACGTAATCATTTAATGTGATCAAAGAAGTCTTAAATGTTACTTTTTCTGGATTCATTTTTCTGGTGACAGATGTAGTCAGTATTCTGGCCAATATTAGTAACTGGTGCTATACAAATGTAATGTGTCCAAAAGTGCAAGTGCGACAAGCCTGAGGATGCTGTTGTACTAATCAAATCTAGTTGTGTCAAATACTAGCAGGCAATTTAAGCATACCCCTCCCTCTATAAAGATGATGGATGCCAAACCAGTATCAGTGGGATCATGTCAGACCATATGATCAAGGTGCACATTCATGTATCTGGTTTTATGACTGCCTTATAAAGCTTAGTGTACTACGGGCACATGATACTGCATACATACAGACTCACACACATAGGTCCCACACGTATTTCTTGAATGCCGTTTTTTCAATAAGCACTGGGGGTGTGGTTTAATGTCAGTTGTACAGATGGCCATGCAGTGGAAATGTTGTGTAATGTCAAGACAGGTAAGTGAGGTTGGAGGCGTGAAAGTGTTTCTGCATGTATATGTGAGGTACGGTTAGGATTGGGGATGAGTATAAGATAGGTGCTATATTTGTGTACAAGTTTGTGTATTTTAGGGGTTAGCATCTATTAGATGAGGGGATAAAATATAGTATTGTCTGTGTCCAAGTTTGTCTTGTGTAGTGGCAGTGTTATGGGATGGATGAAGGCTAAGGTATAGGGTTAAGGCGGAGGTAAGGGGCAGCATTATAGGGTTAGCACCCATTACTGGCCAGATGCATTTTCTTTGAATGTGGGTTTTCAATGCTGTTTCAGTGAATGTGAGTTTCAAAGGCAGAAAAGTTTTAATGCCAAGTCTTCTTTCATTGTGAAACTGTATTACTTTGTTTAGCAAATGTCTATCAGTATTTGTGCTATAAAATTTGAAATAAAAGTTTTAAATTAAATCCAAAAATTTGTAATCATTGTAGAAGTAAAGCAGAAAACAGTATGCTCAGAGAGTTTTGAACAGTGTTTATGGCAACAGAGAAGAAATGGAGAAATAGCCAAGTAATGGGACACTGGAATGGCTGCATGAGCGGGGATGGGGGGGGGGGTACCAAAATTACATGCATTTTGCTTTCAAGTAAATGTCCAAATTTTTGACATGAAAAGTTGGCAACCCTAGTTTTGATAGCTGGAGTTTATGGGGAATCATATAATGACAGCAGAAATCTCATCTTCAGCTTGACTAGCAACTTTATACAAATGCGCCTAGGTTTGCATTATTTATTTCTCAGAGTTAGTTTATTGAAAATAATGTCCATGCTTCCTGAAACTCACAAGAGAATGCTAGATCTTCAGATTACTTTTTCAACATGGTATTTGTTAAGTAGATGGGGCTGTTTATTTTAATTAGTTGTCCAAATTTTACTTTTTAATATTTATCACATATAGGATCATAGATTACTAGGCTATTGACTCAGAGGTCATTTTAAACCTAGCCATTTCAACCCAATGCAATACTATAGAAGTGCTAGTCAATACCCAAGATTGCATTTAGTGATGACTGCCCATGTCCAGGAGGGTTGTGGGTGTTATCCCCGGCAAGAATTTAGGGTGTCATAGAGGTGCTCTGTTTCACATGAATTGATAACCTGTTCCAAAGACGTGGCAGTCACTTGGAGATAAATCTGTCACTCCAGCATGTCCTGTTTAAGTCACAGGCCATATTTAAGTCCCTGGAGAGGGTAGCCTTAGACCCATTTGATATACGGGTATGCAGTAAGTTCATTAGGTTTGGGTCTTGGGTTGTTCTGTAGGCCAGACATAAGTCTCTGCTAAGAAGTATATACAATACAGAGTATAGTGACAGGGATTTCAGTTGGTCCATGTAAGGTACATGTTGGAGGCCTTTGATCTTCTTTGTTAGAAACCTCTGTGGTCTCTCTAATTGCTGTAGATGCTTAGTACTGTACGTACTAAATGGGACATTAAACTCAATTATGGGCTGGATAATTGCCAAGTATAGGGGGGGTTATTTTGCTCTTGAGGAGATGGCTTTACTAATCAAGTGAGCTATGTGCTTTCCTTATAAAGGCAGACATGGTTTAAGAAGTTAAGGTCGCGGTCAACCTGTGATCCCAGGTCCCTTATTACTTCATGGGTACTTAGGGTGTTGTTATTGATCTGATAGCGAGAAGGGACACTGTTTGTGCCAAAGGGAATGATGATGCATTTCTTTGCATTCAGTTTGAGATAGTGACCAATACTGACATAATTTGGGGATTCAATAATTGCACCTAGTTTGCAGTCGTGTGCAAACTTGGTCAGCCACAACCCTTTAGTTTTGACCTAAACTTCTGAAAAATATATACCAAACAGTAGGGGGCCCAGCACTAACCACTGTGGCACCCTGCTGGTAACAGGTCTGCTGGTTATTGTGGGGTCAGCCACTTTGATAGTGTGTGTCCAGTTTGTGAGCCAGTTGGCTACCCATCTTACAATGAAGGAGTTTGCATTCAGTTAGCTAAGTTCATCAGTAATCCCTGAAATGCAGGATTGTGTTGAAAACATTTGCCAAGTTCTGGTGTGCTATGTGCACAGATTTGTCCTCATCAATGGCATTGTTCACACTTTCAAAGAAATCCACCAGACTTAACAGGCAGAATTTGCCCTTCACGAAACAAAATTGGGTAGGGTCCAGGTTTTGGGGGTCACCTATATCTTTGTTTATGAGGCTCATAATGATATGTTGCATGGCCTTGCAGATGATGTTGGTCAGGCTTATGCTTCTGTAATTCCCTGGGTCTGTTGGTAGGCCACATTTGTGGAGGGGAATAACTGTAGCTGTTCTCCATTCTGCAGGAACAAACCCTGGGTTAGACTATGATTGAAAAGGGTACTAAGTGGTGATGCTAGTTCATGTTTTGGCCCATTTAGAAGACAGCCTTGGATGTCATCTGGTCTCATAGAGGTGGTGTTCTTTGCCTTGAACAAGGCTTTGAGGACCTGCTCTTCAAGTATGTAAGGTGGAGGGGAAAGTTTGGGGGAGGATCTGTTGTAAGCTAGGGGGGATAAGGAAGTGAAATTGTCACCAAACCTATCCGCTAGCAGGTTCGCCATCTCTGTGGGGTCAGTGTGTGTGTGTGATACCATTGGCAACCAGTTCTGCACATGCTTGGGTCCTACCCTTTAGGTTATGTACATAGCTGTAAAAGGCCTTATGGTTATCCTTGGCAATACTTGCTAGGTTTCTCTCAAAGGAGCTTTTGGACGATTTGACAAGTTGTCTTATTTCCTGTTAAGGCATGCATGTATTTATTTATTGCATTTTTTTTTCATTTAATGGAACTAAGACATGATTGAAAATAGGTGTTAGTGTCCAGTTCACACACCTGTTTAATAAATAAATACATATACAGATAATGGATAAATAAATTCCATTACACTGTCCTTACATACAAGTGAACAAATTCGACTAGTGTAGCATTTAGAAGCTAGGGTACTAAATGTGAAGAGTCTTCCATCACGGGTAACAGCTACTAACTATAGTCATATTTAGGTCTATGTTAAATGTTCGAACATCCAAAATGTCGAACATTACATGGTCGAGACCAAATGTTCGACATTTGGATGTTCAAACATAAAAAAAAAAAAAAAAGAAAAAAAGAAAAGAAAACAGAAAAAAACATTTTAGCAGTGTAGGTAGGGGTGCAATCCCCCCTGCATCCCACACCCCCCCTACTTAAATATACCAACTCAGAGTCCGCATTTCAGTGCAGAAAAGGGAAATTCTCCCTATCTTCACTGTATGGTGCCGTTGAGCACTCAAAATTTCGAACGTTTGGTCTCGACCATGTAACGTTCGAAATTTTGAGCATTGGAAGATTTGACAGGTACCCTCATATTTAAGGTTAGTATCATTTTCTAAACAAATACAGACATTCCAGTGTTAAATTCCTTATCGAATGCTAACATCCATCTAATAACTCTTACTATGCAATGGGATATTCCTAGAGATTCCCATATCTGGTGACCTGAGAGCATTCTCAGTTACCACATCTTCCCTGCAGAACTTGGTAATTCTTCTGTCAACTGTAAAATGGAAGAAATATTGGCAGAGCCCATTTTACTCCACAAACCTTAATTAAGTGTTGTTGGAGGCCAGTGGTAATGCCAGTTTCTATCATTCTGTGAAATTTTAGATAAGTTATAAAATGTTCTCCAAAAATAGAAGTAAGTTAGAGTAGGAACAGACCGTATCATAATGAAGAAGGGATACCACTCCCTTTGTGTGACAAAAATAACACCACCACCAGAAATACAGCAGTTAAATGGGGGCAGTGAGCAGTGACTATTCCTGAAGGAAAACTACTTTGGGGGAGCGATTACACTAGCTATTTTATTATCCAAGAATGGATATGCCTTCAAGAATAATGAAAACTATGCAGTATAATCAGCACCTAAAATGTTAGAACTATTTTTGTTATGGTTTGATTCCATCATAGAAAGGGCATGCTGCTGTTTATATACTGTTGAAATCATTAGATACTGTGGCACAATCTTTACTTACTTTCATATTTTTCTTATTTTCAATTACTTCTATACACAGGAAAATTTTTGTAAACTATTTCAGTGCTGATATAATGATACAAACTACAATTATACCACCACAGGAATCACAAAACATGTTTAATGCTTGCAGACCACAATGGGCTATAGCAGTGTTCATTATATCTCATACAAATTTAAGAGTGTACCATTGTCAACTCTTTTTATAAATACCTAAGGACTTATTAACACCTTTGACTTATAATTTCATTTATATCTAACCCACTTTGGATTGATTTTATATCTGCTCATTTATTGTTTTCATTGTCATGTCTTTTCTTGGTTTAGCCATACAGCATCTTGAGTCTGAAAGAGCAATATAAAAGTTGAAAGGAATTTAGTTTGCTTTGAAGTCACATAATGAATATACTTGAAACTCATATTTAGTTTCTGAAGTGTGACTTGAAGGATTAATACCAGCTTACCTTAGCTGACACAAGCTGATAAACAGGCCATTTCTCCTTCTTCGTGAGGGGAAAATGTCATACTGTCAAATTTTCAGTGACAATCTACACCAAACCAGTATATCCACATTGTCTCACCAAGCATGAGTGAGATGAACTCTCTTAAGCATGGACTGTCACTTATAGGGTTTAGGTTCTTCATACATATTGTCTGGGCTGACAAGGTAGACCAATAGTAGATCCATAAACATGTTTACTAGAGTATCAACAAATATCAGATTCATGCTTTATCTGTCAATAGTGAAAACAACTTTGTGGCTACATGTTTTATGGCTATTTCACCTGCAGTTATTTTACACAACAAACATTAAAAAGAACTGCTTAATATTTTTGTATGTATGTTTGTTTCTTTAATTTAGAATAATAGTAATTTATAATATATACAGTAGTTTTCATGCAGCTGTTGTCTTTCTGTAGAGAGAATAGTTTTTGTTGTTAATGTTGTTCCAATGCTGCATAACTATTTTAAAGTTACTATTATTACAATCCTATATGCAATGCAAAGCAATCAAATAGGCTTATAATTTATAGGACTCTAGAGATGGTAGTAACATCTGCTTCTTTCTGATCTGTCACAGAAGCCATATTTTATTTATTTGACATTTGTTTAGCAGAAAAGCCCAACTGGACAAAATTACATGCTCAGCAGAGGCCCAAGGAGCTCTGCAGACAAATAATTTATAAACATAAACAATACTTATGTCATAATGATACAATACAATGAAATGAGCAGCAAAGAAAAACAAATATAATATAAATATAATTATACAAATTGATGGTTTAGATATCTAAGGAAAATACAAGACCATACAGGTTAAATAAAAATAACACACACACACACACACACACACACACACACACACACACACACACACACACATGCGCACACACACACACACACACACGTGCACACACACACACACACACACACACACACACACACACACACACAATAGAAGAAAATTACACAGATCAAAGAAAATATACAGTGTTACAAGATCATGCAGATTAAATACAAAATATATACAATGGTGCAAAGATGACTCAGAGATATGGCTTAAGCACATGTAAATAGGAATAGGGTGCAGTAAAGATAATGCGATACTGACATTGGGGACTAACTTGTAGGGAGAGCTTTGGCAAAGAGAAAAATGAAAGGTAGGTGAAATAAGGAGCTAGGAGAACAGAAAAAAAAAAAGAAAGGAGCCTTCAGTTGCCATATTTTTTGTTCAAAATCAAGGCTTAGCTATGAAACAGTTACACTTAAATGTAAAAGTAAGAATGCTCCTTTCAATTGATTTAGACTAGGATTATAACTGATGATGTATCATTGCTGAGACTTTAGATCTCCTCAATAAGAAAACTTCATATAAGCTAAGATGGACACTGTCACCCAGCAGGCCTGATAAAAGCCTATAATCCATATCAGCGATTAAAGCCTTTGAATTGCTCTACTGCATATTTCAACCCCTGTGAAATCTGATTATATAAGTTATTTCACCATCTGCTACTTTGCATTGAATCCAAATTCTATAAGTGAACTATGGTGGCATGTAACATGACGTAAAGCATGACATGTCTTTGTTTTCTCATTTCTTTCTTTCTTTTTTACTCTATTTCCTTTCACTTTTTTATTTCCAGAATTGTAAAACATTTTTGTGGAAATTAACTTGTCATGCCAAAAGATGTAATTTTCACAGGATTCAATTTTAAATTCATTTGTAGCATATGTTATATGTTATATGTATTTGGCAAGCATATATCAAATCAAACATTTTTCCCATTTCCACATAGACAAAGTAAGAGACAAAATAAAAAAAACTTCTTCTTCTGTGCTAAAAAGATCACCCCTTTTCTGTCCAAACTAGCTACAGCGGCCATTGGCAAAGTAGTTTTCTTTTTCCAATTTGATTATGGGCTAACAATTTTTGCTTCTGCCTCCAAGAAAACCATTGCCACTACTGATTCATTACAAACTCACTTTTCTGTGAGTATCACTGTATCAACCTAGAAAATGGCAAATGGATGGACAAAGATGAAGTGACCATGATTAATACTCCACAGGCCTTGTTAACTAGCAATGCTGAAATACTTATCACAAAAGTCCAATTCTACAAACATAAGTCCACAAACATAGCCTTTATCTATAATCCCCCAGGTGGCAACACTAACACCATAGAGGGTATCCTCCAGTGGTTATCCACTAACCACCCCTAAGAGACTATTATTCTCAGGGACTTTAATATTGACTGGAGTACCTGCTTATCAGACGTCCTCTCGACCCATATAAATTTACATGGCTTCTCCCAGATCATATCCTCCCCTACCACAATCAATAAGCCCAACAATAGGGAACGTATCCTAGACTGGATACTTATAAACAACCAACCCCACACATATTACACAGGTACTCTGAGGACATCAGTGAAAACTTCCTGACCTATATAATCAGAAAAAATGACATCCCTCAACAAACTACCTTTAAAACCAGTAGGACTACTAAGAACTTTAATCAAGCTAGTTTCCAGAATGAACTTAAATCATGTGACTGGTCCAACCTAAAACTACTTCCTCTAGATGAAACAGACACATACTGCAATGCTAAATTTCTTACTATCTTAGATAACCATGCTCCCAAATGTACTATCAGAACCAAGAACAAAGTAGCACCATGGTTAACCAATGATACAAGACTAAAAATTATTAACAGAAACAAAGATTGGAACTCCTGGAGAACCACTAAATCCCAAAGAGATAACATCAAGTATAAACAATTAAGAAATGATACCAAGAAGTCCATCATCCTAGACAAAAAAAGCTACTACCATAACATGCAACATAAGCACCAAACTCAATCACAAAAATTCTGGACACGCTTAAATAGACTCCTCCACCCAGGTAAATCATTAACCCCTACCCCCTTAGCTACCCCACAACAACCTCCAAATATTGTTGCTAATACCTTTAATACTTTCTTTACAGAAACCATTCAATTCCTAGCCTACCAACTATCTCCCAATACCTCAACTACTACCATACCCCCACAACAAAATAAAATCCCCTCCAAGTTTGTTCCAGTACCTACATCATTTATTAAATTCCTACTTAAAAAACTGAAACCCACCACCCTTTCTGCAGACCAACTTCCTGCTGACTTTCTCCAAAAAGCAGCAAGTGAAATTGCATATCCAATTTCAATTTTAATCAATCGAACCATTTGCGAATCTTACATCCCCTCCATCTGGAAGATCTCTCATATTATTCCTCTTCATAAAGGGGGACATTCCACTGAACTTTATAACTATAGACCTATTGCCATACTATCTCCCCTTGCTATAGTAATGGAAAAATGCAACCATAAGCAATTTCTAGCCTACCTGAATCACAACAATCTCCTAACCCCCTCCCAGCATGGATTTAGACCTTCCCGCAGCACTACCTCAGCCCTTCACTGCTTCTCTCACACATTACATCATAACAGTAATGACAACAAGCTCTCCTCTCCTTTCTTTCTAGACCTGTCCAAGGCATTTGACATGGTCAACCACCAACTACTCCTACATACACTAAAATCACTCTCTATAGACAACCTAGCAATTAGCTGGTTTCATTCATACCTAAGTGACAGACAACAAGCTGTACTATGGAAAGATCACCTACCCCCCTCCTACTAGTTATCCTTGGAGTCCTCCAAGCATCTGTATTAGGTCCCTTCCTATTCTCCATATTCATCAATGACCTGCACAAAATCATCCCAGATGCAACTTGCATTCAGTATGCAGATGACTCCACACTAATTTGCTCTTCCAGCTCACCCACAGACTTACAATCCTTAACCCAAACCACTTTCAACAAAGTAGAAAACAGGCTCACTAGTCACAGACTACTATTAAACCCAAATAAAACCAAACTATTATTCTTCTCCCCCACTCGCAAGGTCCCCTCACCACCTCTCACCATAATATCTAACAATGGCACCATAATTTCCCCAGAACCTTGTACTAAATTATTAGGGGTAACCATCGACAACAACCTAAAGTTTGATGCTCACATAGACAAAACTATCAAAACAGTTAATAAAAAACTAGGCTCTTTATACAGAATTAAACAATTCCTAACCCCAGTTGCCAGAGCTGCTATTGCCCGGACACACCTACTATCAACCTTTCTTTACACCTCACCCATATTCGTAAACCTAAGCAAATCAAACATCAATAAACTTACTAGCTGCTACAATAATATAGCCAGATTTGCTTCAGGTTCAGCTTATAAAACCCATCACTGCCTAAACCTTAAATCCCTGGACTAGCTAGAACTACCCTATCAACGTCAGTATAACCAACTTATAGTCATTCACAAAATTATCTTCCAACCAGACAGTACACCCATACTGAAAAATATTATCACTCCCTACAATAACGTAAAAGCCCTCAGCTCTTCCAACAGATCGCTAGTACAAACTACTAGAGCTCACAACACAGCTGGAGACTCACTGTTCACCAACTCTGCTGGCAAAAACTGGAACTTACTTCCTACTGAACTTACTACTCTGTCCTCCCTACCCCAATTCAAAATATCCCTAAAGAAACACCTCAGAACTCACTGGCTTTGTCCATACACAAGCCATGACTAACCCCACTCAAACAGAAACAATATATGATAACCTAACTACATGTATAAAAATTTCTGATCCTTAAGTTGCTCTGAATTCATTTGTCTCTCTCCTGCTGGTATGATTTGTAATAAGACTCTTAGCATATATGTTAGCCACCTTAAAGCTATATGTTTCCCCTTTCTAGATATAATCTCTTCCCAGATGCATTTTCAATCTATTTCCTCCTTACCTATTAACCTCTTCTATTCCCTGTCTATACTTTAGAATAGCATGTAAGTGTGTGTATCTAGCATTAAACATATATCTATGTTGTTATAATACAAAATAAGAACTTCACTGTAACTACACTTCTTTATGTATATTTGGAGCTTTTCTCCCTGGGCCTCCGCTGAAAATGGACATGTATCCAGTCTGAATTTCCCGGTCAACAAATGTAAAATAAATAAATAAATAAAATAAAAAACCTACTTTTAGGATCTCAACTCTACAAACTACTCCAACTCCACACATTTACTCCCCTTTCAGCTAGACATCATGAAAAAAAAAAAAACTTTCTCATACAACTTGACACACTACTCACAAGCCACACCAACTTTCATTACCCCTACAACCAAACTCCACAGCACTGCACATCTTTTCCCTTGTCAGGCACCTACTACTGTCAAGCTGTCCCCACTGACTTTAAGGAAATCAACACTTATTCCAAAGTCAGAATACAACTCAAAAAGCATATTGTCATTTATTTATTTATTTATTTTATATTTACTGACCGAGGAATTCCATCTGTGCAGAAAGGTCCTTTTAGCGGAGGCCTGAGGAGAAAAGTGCCAGTACATTTAGTACAATCAAAACATTTAAGTTGTGTAAGATAAACAATGTTAGACAGTATAGAATTAAAATAAATACAATGTCAAAATACATTAGATGTATCTTTCTTCTTTTCCCGGTTAGGGGTCGCCACAGCGGAACTCCGGTCCGCTAATGATTGGCAGTAGATTTTTGCGTACTGAGTTGCCAGCCCTGATGCACAACCTTCAACGAAGGTATACCCATTCATGCATGTCTCCACACAGAAGATGCTTTAGCTGAGAATCGAACAGGACAACGTCTTACTGTGAGGCGACAACGCTAGCGCAGCACCACCACTGCAGTTGTCAAAATACATTAGATAGTAACTATATATACAAGAAGGTTTCTTACACTGATTATATTTTATATAAATATAAGTAAATAAATAACTTTCAGTAGGACAGATGTCACAATACAGAGTACTCAATTATTTCCAAATGGTGGATATAAAAAGATTAATTTAATTTTGAGATATAATGAAAAGAGTGCTACACGAGTTAAGAGAGGCATAGGTAAAAGGTGGGGTGGGTGAAGACAGAGTGATAGTTGGAACAGAGAGGAGAGCAGAGGTACAGTCGAAGAAGAAGAAGAAAGCAGAGATGTTATACTTATCCTGGAGATGTACAGCTACAGAGCCAGGATGTTGACAGGTGTTTTCATAGATGTGTTTTGAATGCCTGCTGGTTTTCAAGAAGCCTGAGAATATGTGGGAGGGCATTCCAGAGGGTAGCTACACAGTTTGATTACAAGGACGTTCTCGATGCATTTTAGGCTTTAGTGATGGAGAGGAGGAGTTTGTCCTTACAGTGTGGAGCTTTGATAGGCTGGTACTGTTGAAGCATGCCTTTTAGTGCCAGATACATAACAGAGTAGTATATTAGAGTATGAGCTAGTATTTGCTGACTATAGTGGGGTGATGTGGGAGTTCAGAACAATTTAGTTGTTTAAGGGCAGAACAGTGATGAGTTCTAAAGGGGTAATTTGAGGCAATTTAAGCTATTTTATTGTAGCATTGTTGCAGCTTTGTTTGTATGGAAGTTTGTAGGTTAGTAAAGAGTGGGGTAGCATACACTAGGGCAGTTAGGTGGTAAGCTTTAGCTGTGGTTTCCCTGGTTTTGTCTGTTAGGTAGGGTTTTGTTCTATATAAGAGCCAGGATTCTATGGATGTAAAGGATTACTGAATAATTTCTCGAAGTTTACGTAGGTTTCACCCAAGCCAAATGCTCCTGCTTCAACACATGACATGTCATCTATGCTATCTCCTTTCCAATCTCCACTCCGCTCTAAAGATTCGCTGAAGATTGTCCCACTTTAGAAACTAATGTATATATTGTGCATTACGCTCTACTTGATTGTTCGTTGCACCGTGTTTGTTCACTGGAATGTATATGCACATTTTTCCATGTAATTAGTCTGAACTATTCTGTTACTGCTTACATTTCTGTATTTTTTGTTTGTCAAATGTTTTGTATTCACCCTGGCTGAGCCTCAGATTGATCAATATCGATCAGTACGCTAACCCTGTAAACAAATAATAAATAAATAAATAAAATGTATTCAAACATCCGGATGTAAATGGCAAAGGCAGGCAAATACAGAGTATGTAGTGCTGCAACACAGGCACAAATACGGAGTCATTGATTAAGCTTGCCCTCAGTACCATACGTTTAGAATTGTGAGTCTGCTCTTCAAGAAAAATATCAGTGTCGCCACCTGGGAAGAGTTGGAGTTCGATCATCAGCCTATTGGGCAGAAGTCAAATCTCGAGAGTTGAGGGATCCATGCTCTAGAATACAGCTACTGCTGTCCAGCTGAATTAAATATTCTGACTCCCATGCATAGAAGGGATGTAGAAAACAGCACAAACTCAACATCGGCACGCAAATGGAGTAACCAGGAATATGATAAGATTGTCTGCAGGCATATCTAACACAGGATATTATAACCAAAATTACACTGTGCACTACAGTACTCATATGAGGGCCTTTACTACTGGTGGAAGAGGTGTCAATTCCTGGAGGTTATGGAGGGACATGGTTGACTATTCCATAATGTGTAATGCTATAGGCTTCTGTCATTTGAACTAGGCTAGGAAAATGTATACAACACTGGTCAGGACTGTTAACAGCCAGAATATGAGAGGATGGCTGTGATAAAGCCCACAAAACAGATGACCATTAAAACAGCTGAACTCCAATGGACAGGACTGGTAATAGCCAGAATGACATGATAGCTGCATTATAGCACTCAAGATACATGGCCATTAAAACAGCTGAGCTCCACATGGTACTATTGTTAGTCTGGAGCACAGGGTATGAAATCACAACTTTTTAACATTCATATCATCATTTTTTTTTTTTTTTTGCAAAACTGCAAGATGTGTATAAAAAAGAAAACTAGATTGTGTGCTACTTGTTTCTGCTGGGGAAAAAAAACATGAACAAAGAACTAAATGAATGGGTGTACATGGAAACGAGACTCATTGTCACAGTGTTTCAAGAGTACTGTTCCAATAATGAACCCTTTGATGTCTAATCGTGGGGTCCTCCTTATCTACAGGAAGGGGATTAATTTGTATTATTCCTTTCCATATCATATTTGACATTCACAAAAAATATATATATATTTTAAAGCAGTCTTACCACAAATTTGTAAAAATGTAAATATTAACAACATTAAGGCCTGCTTCAAAACAATAAATCCTTGGTATTTGCTATTAAGATTTCACATTACAAATATTTAGCTATGGATTTACCAGTGCTACAGTACATGAATTCATTAGCGTGAAGTAATCGTGCTGTTATTGGGTTTGTCCTGGAACATGCACTTATATATCAGTTGTATATCACATCACTCTATGCAAGTCATGCAATCCATCCTTAGGCTTCATAACACCTTTGGAAAAACATTGTAATTAGTGGGAGTTTTGACAACGTAACAAGTAAATAAAAACGAAGTATTGCTCTTGTGCTGAATTTTTGATGCAAGTATTTACTGATGCTGTGATCATTACTATATCTCTCATTTGGAAATGTAACTTCAAGAGAAAGCCTTTCATAGGTTCATAGGTAGGTACTAGGCTATAGGCCCTAGGGCCTATATAAGCCTAGCTAAAAAGGTACCCTGGCTTTCGCCACCCAAGAAAATTATTTTCCTGTGCCCCTGTTGAGCAGAGTCACAGAGGTGATCCTCGGGGTAAATTTCCCTTTTCCCATCCAGTCATCAAGATTTTTCTTGAAGAGTGCTAATGAGGAGCTTTGTTTGATATAGATAGGTAGTTTGTTCCAGAGTATGGGAAGTCTCTGGGACAGGACTCTATCCCTCCAGCATGTTCTGTTTATTGTGGTGACAAGAGTTAGGTCCCTAAAGCGTGTAGCTCGGAGGGATTGGGATTTCTTTAAATGGAGCATGTCCAACAGCTCTGGGTTTGACATAGCTTTGTATTTTAGGCAGAAATTGCCTCTGAGTAGGCAATATGCAATGGAGTAAAGCTGGAGTCTTTGGAGATGGTCTGCATAGGGCATTTGTTTGAGGCCAGTAATCCTCTTTGTGAGGTATTTCTGTGGCCTTTCCAGTTGTTGTAGCTATCTTGTGAGGTACATACCAAAAGGAGCATTGTACTCTATAATGGGTCTAATGAGAGATGAGTAGAGGGGAACAATGACCTCTTTTTTCCTGCATGAAAATCCTTTTCTGATGAGGTGTGCCATGTAGAAGGATTTCCTGACTACCGTGGCAATGTGATTATCAAAGGAGAGACTACTGTCCACATGTGTCCCAAGAACATTTATCACACTTTCGGTATTAAGTAGACTACCACCTATGTGGTAGCTCATGGGTACAGAGTTTTTACCAAAGGGGATGACAATGCACTTTTTGGCATTGAGCTTGAAGCTATGGCTTTGACACTAGGCATCTGTCTCAGTGAGGTCCTTTTGTAGGCTGTCCACATTGTTAGGAGTTTCGATTATGGCTCCTAGTTTGCAGTCATCTGCAAACTTCATTAGCCAAAGACCTTCTGTGTTAGCCTGTACTTCAGAAAAGTAGATACCAAACAGGAGAGGACCCAGGACTGAACCCTGTGGTACTCCACTTGTCACTGGTCTGAAGTCGGATTTGGAGTCTGCTACTTTCACAGTGTGGGTTCTGTCAGTGAGCCAGTTGGCAACCCATCTTGTGACATAGGGATTTATACCTAGTTTAGTGAGTTTATCTATAATTCCAGAGTGAGGGATAGTATTGAAAGCCTTGGTGAGATCTAGATAGGCTGTGTGAACCATCTTACCCTTGTCTACGGCTTTGGTGACTGGTTCAAAGAACTCTATCAGGTTTAGGAGACATGATCTGCTTTTTACAAACCTGAACTAGGTGGGGCCCAGAGTTTGGAGATTACCAATTGTTAGAAAAATATGTATTAGTAATATGCATGCTTAGTGCATTCGAGGTTTAAAAAGGGTTAACACATTTATTCTGTTCACACTGCATGAATTTGCACAAGCTACTAGAGACATTCCAATCCTGTTATGTCATAAAAATATGTGCAGCTATGATCTGCTTATGGTTTAAAAATTAACAGGAAAGCATTTGATTTCTGCTAGTATCATGAAAATAATAATAGATGTTTCATTTCTACTAATGTCATGAGATTTAAACAAAGAGTTATTAATTTTCTGCTTATGCCGTGAGAAAGCACACGGCTGCAGAAGCTATTGATAATGAAAACAAAGGCTGCTTGAAAGTATAAACCATAGTCAGCATTACATGTACCTAAGCTAGAAATGTACCTTGAAATGTGACACATATATATTAGAACTGCACAACTGAAGAATAGAAAGTTTGTAGTGGGCTAAAAATAAGCCTCAAGGCCAGGTTGTTTTTCTCAAATGTTTTTCATAAATCCAGTCATGTCAGCAGGAAATCCAAGTAACATTTTCTATGTAACACATAGTGAGTTTTAAATCTGAACATGTCAGCAGGAAATCCAAGTAACAGTTTCTATGTGACACATAGTGAGTTGTAAATCTGAACATGTCAGCAGGAAATCTAAGTAGCATTTTCTGTAGAATAATACAGAAAGCTGTGTCTAACTATGTCAACCATAGAAAAGTAACATTTCATAGAACTGTATAAAAGAAGCATACTGCTTACTAGTAATTTAGACAAAATCCTATATCTGCATGTTTTGTCTCCTTGCTGCAAGTAATAAAGGGTGCCATACTTGAACCTTACGTGAATTGGTCTTTGAAGTTTTTTCCTTTGACAGATTGATCCTTCGGACCGGAACCCTCACTTCACCTCAGATCAGACGGGCCAGGTGGTTAAAACCGTATGGGGAAGAAACAAAATCCATTCTTCTTATTTGAAAAGACCTCCGACTGAATTGTCGTACAAAAGAGGCCAGCCACTTTCTGATCTGCGACTGAAGGATGGGTCTCCATGAATCAGGTGATCAATCACGTAGGCTCAGGTAAGGTGAATCTACTTTTTTCTGTTTTCTGTTTTAGATCAGGGACTAGATTTGTATTGTTTTTGTCAGGACTGTATTTTACAAGTCAGGGACAGAAAAGATTACTGTCTTGTCATAGATCAGGAGAAACAGAATAGGTAGGCAGTCATTCTGAAGAGACTATAACAAAATCTGTGGTACCACATTAAAAATAAGAGAAGTTATGTAACGATCAAAAGGGTAGAACAAAATGGGTAATAATTGCAAAAAAGACCCCAAAATCCACCGTTAACCGAAGACACAAAATACATGCAGTCACAGCGCGCGGACAATATTACATATTATTCAAAATGGGTTAATAAGTATGAATTCGAAGGAAAATTAGAAAAATCCTCGCTTATCAAACTTGTCAAACAGCTCAAAACCAATTCCAAAGGTCGGGTAAAAAAGCAACGCAAATTAGGAATTCCTCAGGCACACAGGTTGATTGAGGAAGTAAACCGTAGGGAACAAAATAACAACAATTCAAAAACAATGTTTTTAGATAAGGAGGACAATAACTTAGTAATAGCATCGGCCCCTCCACCTCCCTTACCAGAATATGAAGCAAGTGAACAGGTTAGTCCATCCCCACGATATCCTGTTGTCACTGAAAATAGAGACATTGCAAAAGTAAAACCATTTATTAGAGAACCCATCAGGACCAGGTCTCGAACACGGGCAGGTAACTCAAATGAAGGCATTGAGTTATATCAAATGGTTAAGAATTCACGATCTATAAGTGAAGAAGAAATATGCCCACTTATAGAAGTACCTAATCCTCAGGCAGGACAAGACGGTCAGGACCCAACTATTTTAGTGTATAGACCTTGGACTCCGGAAAATATCTGGAAAGCCACTGAGGGAATTCCCCATCCAAAAGTTAATTTTAGAAAATTCTCAGAAGATTTACAAGGAATGAGGCTGAGTTATAACTTAAATGGAGAAGAGGTAGAAAAAGTAGTTAGACAAATTGTGGGACCAGATTGGCACATGATTAGTGGCAACTGGAATCCCCGTGACGCTGCACACAGACCCCTCCCACACAGCAGCACAGAACTAGACAACAGAGTAAAAGGTCTTACAGACCACATCTCTGAAAAATGGAAGCCTAGGGCAGACTGGACTTGCATTAATCAATGCATCCAACAAGAAGGTGAAACTATTGACCGGTATTATGCCAGATTATTAGAATGTTTTAATAACCACTGTGGAATGCAGGTTCCTGAAGATCAAACACAAGATTCCCCATATGAACATCAGTTAAAGAATGCATTTTTAAAAGGTAGTATTGCACCCATAAGCAGTTTTATTACAAAACACATGGTAGACCATCGTACAAGCAGGTTACAGTCATTACTTGAATATGCTAGGCATGCCGAAAGGCATTTTAATAGCAAAAAGAAAAAGAAAGCTCAATTATTTTCTGTAGAAGATGGAGCAGAAGTTTATGTAGTACAGTCTGGGAAAAAGAGCAAGAAGAATGCACAGGGAAACAAACAATCTGATCAGCGATCAGAGGACTTTGAAGGGTGAAAGAAAAGGGGTGAATGTTTCAAATGCGGAAAAAAAGGACATTTGGCAAGGGATTGTAAGAAAAACAAGAAGGCAACCACGGAAGACAAGGAGGGTGAGGACTGACTATATGATAGTCAGGAATCACTAGAAGGGGATAGCAGAGAAAGGACAAATGAGAATGTGATAGAGGGGGTAGAGGATGTGACAGAAGAGATAGAGGAAGTGCAAGAAGTTAGTGACAGTGAAGAAAATGAAATATTAGACCTAGCTTTATTGAGCCTGTAGCTCTATTTAGCAGACACAAAACCAGAAGTTACACTCTTGGTAGGAGGAAGGGAAGTCAAATTCTTGTGTGACTCAGGGGCATCACGAACCCTGATACATCCCTCCAAACTGCCTGAAAACACATAGTCACCTGATTACACACTAGTAAAAGCAGCTAATGGACAGCTGTATCGGGAGCCCCTCTCCCGTGATATTGCAATAACCGATCCTGTTTCAGGATTGACTCAGAAAAGCAAAATTGTTGTTTCTGCAAAATGCCCAGTAAACCTCTTGGGCAGAGACCTTATGCAGCTATTTGGTATAGCAGTAGTCCCAACCATGCTGGGTATGGAAGCACAGCAACAAATTGATACCTTTGCAGTGCAATCGGAGGGTGAAATGTTTTATTGGTACAGTCAGGACCTGGTTACGACTGGTCCAGGGACTGTGACCGAGGAGTTAATGAATGTAGCCATCAGCAAGTCCCCCTCCCTTGACATTGATAAGCAACACTTGTTGCACTGTACCCTGTATTATTGTAACACACCAGGACCTGATAAGGAATATGAGCAAGAATTGTTTAAAAATCATGCATACAGATTGATATTACGTAATCTGTACTGGGACACAGAAGGGAACAGTGTAGCCAGCTGTTCATTGCCCCATGAGTTCTTTGCACTATATAAATCTAATCGATTACCACATGTTAGCTTAACCAAGGACAAAAACATAGAATGGGCAGACCTAGGAGAAAAAGTCACGAGATGGGAGAAACAGACAGAATTAGAATTATCAGAGCAGGGAATACAAATACAGAAGTTGAATTGGATAACTCAGACCCACCCAGCCGTGCACTTGCAGTTTAGCAAGGACAGCGGATTAGCACTCCTATTAAAGGAGGAAGAGAATGCCTTACAGAATATACCAGAAACTCTCTGGTCAACAGGAAAATCAGATGTAGGACTTATTCGTACAGCGGGACCAGTTACTATCACGTCAAAGTCAGCATTTAGACCACAGAAAAGACAGTATCCCTTAAGAAAAGATGCAGAGGCAGGAATCAAAAGTATCATAGCAGCCTTACTTAAGGAAGGTGTGCTGGTGAAATCTCCCAATTCACCATGTAACACACCCTTATTTCCTGTTAAAAAAGCAAATGGAGAATGGCGTATGGTCCAAGATTTACAAGCTGTAAATGACGCAGTAATACCAAGGGCACCTACGGTGCCAGACCCACACACCCTGTTGAATGATTTAAAACCTCAACATAAGTATTTTTCTGTGGTAGATATTAGCAATGTGTTCTTTTCGATACCGATACACCCTGACAGCCAGTATTGGTTTGTATTCACATTTCAGGGGAAAAGGTATACATATACGCGACTACCACAGGGATATTGTGAAAGTCCAACAATATTCTCACAAGAATGGCAAGCAACTTGGCGGGATTTACCCCACCAAGAGGCAGTCAGATTTTACTTTATGTTGATGACATCTTGCTGACGGCCCCCACCCAGGGAGATTGTAGAGAAGATACCGTAGCGCTATTACGATTTTTAACCACTGAAGGACATAAGGTAAACAAAAATAAACTGCAGCTTTGGAAAAAACAAGTCAAATACCTAGGATATGTAATATCCAAGGAAGGTAGATCATTAGATAAGGACAGAAAAGTAGCAATTTTGCAAGCACCAAAACCCACTACCAAGAAGGAAATTATATCCTTCCTGGGTACAACTAATTTTTGCCCGAGCTGGATTCCAAAGTATGCCTTGGAATCTGCACCTCTGACTGACCTGATATATAAAAAGCCTATGGCAGCACATGATTTGTTACAATGCACACCAGAGGCAGAATCTGCTTTCTGCAAACGGTAACAGTTAATAGTGTCCTCATTAGTTCTGGGATTACCAAACTACCATAAACGATTTTTCCAAACTCTAGATTGTAAGCAAGGTTATATGACATCAGTGTTAACACAACAGCATGGGGACAAGTAATACCCCATTGATTACTATTCATCACAACTAGACCCAGTGGCACGGTACTTACCTCACTGTGTACAAGCAGTAGTTGCAGCTGCAATGGCAGTACAGGCTTCAGCCTCAGTAGTTTTATTCCACCCTCTCACTTTGAGAGTGCCTCATGCAGTCACGATTATTTTACTGCAAGAGAAGGTAGCATATCTTTCCCCTGCTAGGCATCTTTCCTGTATGACTATATTGTTGAGCCAACCTCACATGACAATTGAACGATGCACGACTTTGAACCCTTCTACCTTGCTCACAACCCCTGTAGATGGCACACCACACCGCTGCCTGCAGGTAATTGAGCAAAAGATACTACCTAGAAAAGATCTCATGGATGTCCCCTTGGATGATGCAGAGGTGACATACTACATGGATGGTTCGTGCAAAAGGGGTCCTGCAGGACAGAACCTAGTAGGATATGCAGTAGTTTCTGACACTGAGATTATAGAAGCAAAACCTTTACCACACAACTTATCTGCACAGGCAGCAGAATTGACTGCCTTGACACGGGCATGTACCTTAGCAAAAGGTAAAAGTGTAAACATTTTTACTGACAGCCAGCACGCTTTTTCTACTGTACATGTTTTTGCGCAACAGTGGAAAAACCGAGGAATGATAACATCTACTAGCAAACCTATCAGTCATGCACAGTTTATTTTAGAATCTATTCATTTACCTCAGAAAGTAGCTATTTGTAAATGCACAGCTCACACCAAGCAACAAGACAGGATTTCAAAAGGTAATGCGAGAGCTGATACAGCTGCAAAACAAGCAGCTTCTGAAGTATTTTTTTTAAATGAGGAACTACAACCCTCTGAGATTTTAGACTTAGAAATGTTAAAGACAATGCAGACACTCACTACGCAAGCTGAAAAACAAAGATGGGTAAAACGAGGAGCAATTCTCGAAAAGGGGCTGTACATCTCTAAAGAAGGGAAACCGATACTACTATCTAATTTGTTTAGATATGCAGCTTTGTTGAGCCATGGTCAGTGCCATGTCTCAACAGGGGGGATGGTACAGCTGGTGAACCAGGTGTTCACAACGTACGGATTTACAAACTACTCTAAAAAAATTTGTTTGATGTGCCAAATTTGTAACAAACATCATGCACAAGGGGTGTTAAAGCCCAAGCAAAGGAGTTTCCCTACACCACCATATCCATTTCAAACTATCTGTATGGATTTCATAGAATTGAACAAATGTGAAAATAAGAAGCATTGTCTTGTCATTGTAGATATGTTTTCCAAATGGGTGGAAGCCTTTCCAACCAAAAAGCCAGATACAGCTATGGTGGCAAAAGTACTTGTCAAAGAAATCATCCCTAGATTCGGCATTCCGGAAAGGATCTACAGTGACAACGATACACACTTTGTAAACCAAACCATACAGCAGTTAAGTAAGCATTTTGGTATTTCTTTAAAAAATCATTGTGCATACCATCCACAATCTGCAGGGCTAGTTAAGAGGCATAATGGAATATTAAAGAATAAATTAAGAAAATTAATAGCGGAGACAGGAAAGAACTGGGTGTATTGTTTGCCCCTGGCACTGTTGAGCATGAGAACTGTTCCGACTGCAAAAGGATGGACTCCTTTTGAAAAACTGTTTGGAAGAGCTTATTATACACCCCAGTGGAAACTTCTCATGCCCGCAGACCAGGAAGCTGACTATACACTAGCTGAATATATGAGAAATTTGTTGAATTCTAAACATCTGTTGCAGTCAAATTCTGTTTCAGATAAAGAACAAACTGAAACATCGGAAGTGGCAGTGATCCCAGGGGACTGGGTTTGGGTGAAAAACATTAAGAAGAAAAATTGGATGTCACCAAGGTGGGAATGTCCATACCAGGTGCTTCTTTCAACACCCACTGCAGTCAAAATTGCAGAGCAAGCCTCGTAGATCCACCTGACACACTGCAAACTAGCTAAGAACTTTGAACTGGACAAAAATCTTTCCTCTCCATCGGGGCCCTCAGCACAAAGTCTGGCTACAAAGGGGGGTCAGATCAATAGGACTGATCTGTCTCAACCCAAGTGAAGAAACCATCGGTGCTGAAGGTCCTATTAGGGCAGAGAGTGAGATCACATGTCAAAAGCAAAAATGTTAGAATCCAGAAAAATCCAAATAAAACTACTCGGGAGAGTCGGAGAAAACAGGAATGCAGAACCACCATTTCCTCAGACGTATTGCATAATCATCCTGTTAACTGTACTAGTGACAATAGTCTTTTTGTTGTGGCCATTCCTTTTCCCAGCCACACAAACTGAACTGAATAAACGTGGAGAGTTGCACATAGAGTGGCACCCAAACTTCAACACTTACCAGGAAATCAAATATGTGTATGCTGAGACCTTCAATGTTTCGAATTGCTGGATTTGCACAGCTTTGCCAACAGCATACTGGGGGTTATTGTTAACTTCAGTCCCCCTAGGAGCCAACAAGACCAGGGAAAATTTAGTCTAGGATACATCAGATGTTACATCACAAGATAAAGTAGCATTGCACTTGTCTGTTCGACAGAAGGGGACTGTGTGTTTTTACAAAAATGATACAGTTCAGGTGGGTTGGAGTAATTTCAATGTGACTGTTCCCTATAGATGCTACAATAAAACTGATAACACAGGTTCCTATTGCAACACAAGCTATGATTAATTTTTTGAACTGATGCATAGGACAACTGATGAAGTAAGACATAATGCTGACCTCTATAAACAACTGATTATAGTTGACAAAAAAATGTTTCATCCAGAACCAGGACATAGTAAAGTTACTACCAAAGTAGAAGACTGTTATTTTGTATGTGGTAGGAAAGCATACAAGTGGTTACCTGAGAAATGGTCTGGCAGTTGTTATTTGGGGTACCTGGTTCTGGCCATATGACACACAGCAGTTTTGCCTCAGGGGAAAATTCGAAATGTTCGATGAGAACTCAAGAAGCCTGTCAATCCAGTGGTACAAATCAATGCGGGCTGGAAAAACCATCATGCTGTGAGCCTAGGGAAAAATGGACTGTCGCATATGGACTTGGGTGATACCATCATCTCGTGGGCAGGTATATTGCCAGCATATGGAGCAACGAAACCAATCTGGGAACTGAGAAAACTGTCTAAACTTCTCAAAATAATGAGCAATGCAACCTTCTCTTCTCTAAAACTGGTGACTGATGAACTGACTGCCATGAGAACTGTAGTGCTTCAAACCCGCATGGCCCTCGACTTCATTTAATCCAGGAGGAGTGCTGTTCGTATATTCCTGACCACAAACATGAGATAGACAATCACCTTGAGGTAATTCAGCAGGTGTCGGCTATGACCAAACCAGGACCAAATCCATTGACGGACTTTTTCCAGAGATTGTTTGGGGGGTGGGGCAGTATCCTGATGAACATCCTGATTGCCATCTGTGTAGGAATGATCCTACTGGTGGTATGTGTTTGCTGCTGCATCCCCTGCATAAAAAGACTGATTAAAGACTTTACAGACATGTCAGTTTCAGAAATCTTATACCAAGGTGCTGAACTTGAAGAATTGTTGAAAAATTGAAAATGCTTTCATAAGTTTAAACTGAATGACTCTCTTAACTGCAAATCCTGAGTAGGAAGAGGTTAGGGGAAGAAAAACTGTTTATGCTTATTTTGAAAGTAGAATAAAAGTATTAAAAGGGGGGAAATGTTAGAAAAATACGTATTAGTAATATGCATGCTTAGTGCATTTGAGGTTTAAAAAGGGTTAACACATTCATTCTGTTCACACTGCATGAATCTGCACAAGCTACTAGAGACATTCCAATCCTGTTATGTCATAAAAATATGTGCAGCTATGATCTGCTTATGCTTTGGAAATTAACAGGAAAGCATTTGATTTCTGCTAGTATCATGAAAATAATAATAGATGTTTAATTTCTACTAATGTCATGAGATTTAAACAAAGAGTTATTGATTTTCTGCTTATGCCGTGAGAAAGCACACGGCTGCAGAAGCTATTGATAATGAAAACAAAGGCTGCTTGATAGTATAAACCGTAGTCAGCACTACTTGTACCTAAGCTAGAAATGTACCTTGAAATGTAACACATATATATTAGAACTGCACAATTGAAGAATAGAAAGTTTGTAGTTGGCTAAAAATAAGCCCCAAGGCCAGGTTGTTTTTCTCAAATGTTTTTCATAAATCCAGTCATGTCAGCAGGAAATCCAAGTAACATTTTCTATGTAACACATAGTGAGTTTTAAATCTGAACATGTCAGCATTAAATCCAAGTAACATTTTCTATGTAACACATAGTGAGTTTTAAATATGAACATGTCAGCAGGAAATCTAAGTAACATTTTCTGTAGAATAATACAGAAAGCTGTGTCTAACTACGTCAACCATAGAAAAGTAACATTTCATAGAACTGTATAAAAGAAGCATACTGCTTACTAGTAATTTAGACAAAATCCTGTATCTGCATGTTTTGTCTCCTTGCTGCAAGTAATAAAGGGTGCCATACTTGAACCTTACGTGAATTGGCCTTTGAAGTTTTTTCCTTTGACACCAATGTCTTTGTTTATCAGTTCCATGATGATACATTCCATGGCCTTGCAGACCAGGCTTATTAGGCTAATGGGGCAGTAGTTCCCAGGGACCGTGGTGGCTTCCCCTTTTTGGAGTGGGATATCTGTCAGTGTGCGCCATTCAGTAGGCACAAAGCCTGAGGTGAGGCTATGATTGAACTTGGTGCTTAAGTGGGGTGCCAGTTCATTCTGTAGTTCATGTAGAACGCAGCCTGGGATGTTGTCAGGTACCATGGATGCTGTATTCTTGGCTATGGAGAGTGTGCTTTTTTACCTGTGCAGCCATGATTACAGGAACTTTGCATTCTTCCGGTATAGAGGTGGGCCCTTTTGGGGGTGAGAAGGGGGTAAAAATAGCACTGAACATATCTGCCAGGATGTTGGCAATATCAGTTGGTTCTATATATTTAGTGCCATTGTGCTGTAACTCAGAGCAGATCTGAGTGTTGCCATTGAGTTTCTTAGCATAACTATAAAATGCTTTGTGGTTGTCTTTAGAATCAGTGGCGATTTTGTTTTCATAACTAGCTTTGGAGAATTTTATGAGGGATCTCAGCTTCTTACTGAGGATGACCACGGAGTTCCTTCAATCATGGGATTGTACTCTTTTTTTGCAACAGTTTCTTTCTTCTGTTGTAGAGTTTGTTTATGGCAGGGTACCACCAGATTGGCTTCCTTTTTTTTGGAGGATAGCATCTTGGTTCTGTTTGGGATAGCACGATCCATGCACTCGTGTAAGTGCGTATAAAGTGCATTTGTGTGGGATTCAGCAGTCATACCGCTATTGTCCATCTGCATGGGTGTTGTGAAGTTTGCCACTTCTGTCTTAAGAAGCGTGAAGTTGGCTTTGGAGAAATTTTTTATGGCAGTTTCCCTAATGGGGGGAAGGGGTCGGGATGTGGATGTCTAGGGTAATTAGTTTGTTGTCGGATCTGACCAACAAGGAATTGACCTCTGGTGTGGAACACCGGTCACCCATGTTGGCAATGACCAGGTCTAGGATATTGCTGCCCCTGGAGGGGGTGTGGATAAGTTGATCCAAGGCATTGGAATTCAAGAAGACACAACTAAAGGCTGTTGTAAATTTTTTTGATTTTATCATGCATGTGGGTCAAGATGGGTCAGACGTTTTATTCTTTTTCTGGGCTCCTTGCAACTACTGATCATATGGATGATCACCTGGACTCTACTTTCTCAGTCTCCGACTGGATAAGAATGTATTTAGGTGGGACTAATCATCCATGCAGCTATGAGGGAATATTTGGTTACTCCCTACCATTGTACTGGTCATGACCAAAAGTTCATCAGTGGAAGGGGTGCAAAGAGCAGAATGAGAACTTGTCAATCACTTCTTCACCTGATGCTAGCCCCATAGCCTCACTCTCCCTTGATGGTCAACACCTTTGCCCATCTCCTGTTGGTTGGATGATTACTGGCTTTGATAAAAAAGGTTAGATGAATATGTGTTCCCTCATTAGTGAGTCAACAAAGTGATACAGACCCACATGACTTGATAGATTGCTAATTGGCTCTCTGAATGTACACACAAGGGGGGATTTGGTACTACAGTAGTGACTAGTGGAGTCCTCTTATGCTATTTTATAGATCCCCTTCTCTTTGATATCTACCACTTTGATGTGAAGGGAGATGCCCAAGGTTTGTGCTTGACTGAGTCTGTGGATGATTCAAGGTTGGTGCTAATATTGATTCCCTCACAGACTCTTATATTTTCCAAGACGGGCCTTGATAGAGTAAACAGACATTACACTCATGTAAGGAGTATGGGAAGTAATTCCGATACAAAATGGTCCTACCCATTCTGACACTAACACCACAGCAAATGTCTTGGCTGACCAAATTTATCTCAAAATGTTCACTTCCCTCATACCTCAATGTCACCTCACTTGAATCTTTTAGCTCTACTGCTCCCACTTTAACTATGAATCAAATTCTTAAAGTATTGTGGTTACACTTGGGACTGTTTGAAACCCTACACAGAGATGCCAGAAACTCCTCCATGTCTGTCAGATGTAGTTCTTTGGATGAGCCTCCCTCCCATCTCTCTCTGCTGTTGTTTAAGGCAGGCTGTCTTAGTGTATACTGCAATGATAAAGTTGGTGACCCTTTTTGGACCTGATCATAATTCTGATTATGGCTGCCAACAGTGCTGATGCTATGTATAATGTCCCACCAGACATGCACATGGTAAACATAGTCATAGTTCTCATAGACAAGTGGCTACCAACCATGCAAATACAGTACCTGAAGCAGGATATCATTATTTGTAGTATTTTCCATCTAACTTGGGCATAGCAAACTGCACTTGCAAAAAAGAATATTTGTAAGATGTTGGAACATCACACACAAGATACCTCACTGCAGCTACACCTGCAGCTGCCTAGTGTTTGTAAGACCCATGATCCTTTGCAACAGGAATTGTGGAACACCCACATGTATGGCTTGCATCCATGTGGATTTGGTATGTGCATTGTTCCTCTGGGTGTTAAAGTACCCTGATGGGAACCCAGATGCACACATACTGCTGTATGTGGGGCAGTTTATTCTGTCTGTATGTGTGTGGACCACACAGATAAATATAGCACCTCCATGTATACTTTGGAGGACTGCAGTGTTTGTCACTTGCATCTTGGTACACTCTCTGACTGCGGAGGTGGAACAGGCCCTCCACAGGGTGTGGCTGTCAGGGTTCAGCAACTTCCCTGCCAGTAGCATATGTGAAGTTCAGTGTTTCTGGGCCTAGAGCACAAGAACTCATTATTGGACAAAGACAAATGTGCATGCATGTGCGCGTGTGTGTGTGTGTGTGTGTGTGTGTGTGTGTGTGTGTGTGTGTGTGTGTCTATGTGTGTCTATGTATCCCAAAGGAAGACATGGGCCTACACAAGTGCATTCTTCAAGATGTGAATGCAATTACTTTATACTGTACACAAACATCTCTGGACATTACTATGGGTATAGGCCTTCCTAACCCTCAGACATCAAAGGAGGTTTTGCAAGCTAGTCATAGAACACCTTGCCACAAATGTAAAAAGGGGATGAACCAAGCTGTTATACAAGTAATGGATTACACATTCCCCCCAGTGATTCCTGACTGAGGCAATTCAAATGTCATCACTGAAGAATCCATTGAATCCAAAGCCTAGAAACAAAAGCTCCTGTAAGTTATGCGCACCCTAGCCTTACACATTTGCTGCAACAGCCATTCCTCCCACATCTTCAATGAAAAGTGAGATTGTTATAGGTGTATGGCACAACAGTGAAACAGTATCAGCCTAGAGGGATATTGAATACACGGTCACTGTTTGTATACACCTCTGTAATGTGTTAAATGCCCTTCCCAATGGTACTATATTCACAGCTACTGCATTAATAATGCTAGCATCAAAGCAAGTGGGAGTTATAGGAAGGCCTCCCAACAAACGCAGCATACAGTACTACACTCACAATTCCAGCATCACAACAAGTAGCAGAATTCCCACAGTATAATACATACATGACAGAGGTAACATACCTAAAGTGAACAAAACAGTACAAGAGCTGTGGGTGTAATTGTTAGCTGTCAGTACATGTCTTACCACTTGAATTTCAGCAAAACACAGTACTTAGCTGAAGTGGAGTTCATATTCCTTGATCTGCAGTTCAGACTACATTACTTACAGAGTATTCAAGGGCACAGACCTCAGTTTGACTGATCCTACCATGTCATATTCCCTGCACTTTCCTTGCCTTGAAATTGCAACCTAATGTATTCAATCCCCCCAAGACTTGCACCATTGTTGTCATTTATACCAAAGAATATAGTTCACACTATCACACTGTCATAGATGTCATCAAATAACACACAAGAACAGCACCAGTGGTACAGCAAAAATGACACCAATGCCTTTCTCCATTCATTTACCTTTTTTTATCAGTGGTTTGCTCTAGAGTTTCCTATACAGCAATCTTCCATGGCATGATGAGTCCCACAGTGGGAGCAGCTGCTTTTATCATGCAGTTTCGAAGCCCTTTGTGTACTCTTTCTGCTACTGAGGCAAATTTGAATGAATGCTCCTGAACTGAACATGTAATACATTGTGCAGTTTCACCTATGCTGCACTGACAGGCACCTCCAGTTTCATGGACTTTCATGAGTACCTGTAAAGTACAGTGAGCATGCATGGCCAGGAGAAGACATGAGAAAACATATTGTAGTAGTACGTCCTGTAAAGCCATGCTGCTACAATAATAAAGCAAAGCTCTTCACACATGTATGCACCATGACACTTGCATACTCCTATGTCAGTGATCACTCTCACAGCATGATGCCATGCCATATGCTTTCATGATGTTTTATGGAGGCAAAAAGACTGGTCATGCAAATGAGCTGCCCAAAGGCTCCCAACAATGCTTGTCACATGGAGACAATAGCAAAGGTCATGATCATGTGCCATATTTCTCTGCATTGTGACTAGGTGAATGGGCATTGTTTCTAGGGAATCTAAAGGGGTCAGAGTTCACAGATAGCATCTGCTGTAGGTGCCATACTTACTTTCAGAACCAATGGGAAGAAGAAGTCAGAGAGTAGACCCCTAAGATGTATTCTGAGTATGCAGGGCTGTTGCCTGCATATGTATTTCCCTTAGAATTAAATGAGCCTGTGCTGGACATGTAATTGAGGTGTGTTGCGTTTGATGTGCTTTGTTCTCTGCTCTAGAAGAAAAGTGCAGAATGCCTCCTTGTACTAGAGGAGAATGGAGAAGGCCTGCAGGCACAGGGCTGAGTATGAACTACTGTCTTCTTACTGTCTTTTAGGTCTTCAGAGGAGGTTAACAGTAACCATTGGTAGAGTTTTTATATTTTGCAAGAAGTATCTCTGTCAAAGTCTTTCAATATAGGACAAGTGCTGTAGATATATAATGCTTTGCACATCTGCATGTAGAATGTACATGCTCATGGTATGTAGTCATTAGTTATATGTGGAAGCATGACTATTTCTGCTTAGAGAGTATACATACTGCCTTGTGGTGCCCAACATGCGGGAAGGTAATGCTGTGCATACTAGTAAAGGCCACATTTACAGAGGCTGGAGTGTATTGGGGGAATTGGGTGACTGTGGGGTGGTTGTTGAGGATGTTGGACTGGAGAGCACATGTCAGCATTTAGTCTGTGCATCAACCCATGGTATGTTCATGACTGTGACACTTTCATCCAGCATCCCTCTGGTGTTTGTGCTATACCAATGTTGTGGTGTTCAAGTTTATAGCAAAGTTGCTTACAGTGTTTGACAAGCAACTGCTGCTACCTGTTGGTGTTGGTATGGAATGCTTCTCTGCCTGTAGTACAGCAAAGTGCTAACATAGGCATACTGGGGTTGCATACATAGTGCCACAGTCCAACTCCACATGACATGTCTCTCGCATGTCCTTTGCAGCATGTCCACAGGACCACAACTCCTACGTATCCCCCAAGCCAATTACATCCTATAGCACCATCCTATATCTGTAACCTCAACCCTACATTATGTAAAAGGGAGCAGTTGAGTTTATTTTCCTAGACAGACTTATTGGACATTGCATAGTGGCATATCTAGCATCTGAACAGTATTCCAGTAACTACCAATATGAGTGATCCTCAGAAACATTCCTGACCCTAATGCCTTTGTTTGTTCCTTTCCCTTTATTTGTCATTGTCCTTTCTTTTGCACCGTGTTTTTGTTTGTTTTATTTATGTTAATTTATGTTAACATTTCTGAAACATCTGCTTTGGTTATGCCATTGGCGAGACAACTGTCCACATCTTACCATCAGCCCAAGAATTATTCCACCAGTACATCACCCTCCAGGCCTGCCTACTGGTGCAGTAGGCAGTGATCTGGGGGCATCCCAAGTGTCCTCTGATAGTCACTTGCCAGAATGTAGAGCTGTTGTCCCTTCTTGTGATACTGCCAGTGGGTTCCAATTTCTCACCCAGTGGGAGCCGGTATAGATGGTGGGAGACTTGATGGACTGATGGCTTGAAGACTACACCTATCACCTGCACAGACTCCTCCTGTGACCTGAGGCAGGGCCATGTGTGGATGGCCTCTCATGCTGGTGACTGACTTCTTCCTGGGCCTAGCCCAGACAGCATGGTTTTAGGAGTGGGATACACACCTTATCCCCCATCCCTATTTCAGAATTTCTTGTGTGTCACACCCCCCTTTTTTGTTGTCTAATGTCATTATATCCATTGCGAATCCCTTGCCTTTGCGTTAGCCCCTCCCCTGTTAGTCTTTGTCTATGCTTTATATTCATTTGTTTGTGTGACCCTTCATAGGATCATAGGTTCATACTAGGCTATCTGCCCTAGGGTATTTATAAGCCTAGCCAGAGTGTGTTTGGCTTTCGCCATCCATTTGAAATTAATTTTGCTATGCCCTTTTTCGAGGTTAGTATACTGTGCCTCTGTCTAACAGTGACACAGAAGTGATACCCGGGGTAAACCTACGATCTCCCATCCACTCATCAAGATTCCTCTTAAAGAGAGTCAATGAGGGACTCTGCCTAACCTGGACTGGGATTTTATTCCAGAGTGAAGGGAGCCTCTGGGTTATGAATCTGTCCCTCCAGCATGTCCTATTTATTTCAGTGCTGAGGTTCAAGTCTCTCGAGCGCGTAGCTCAATGGGATTTGGATTTTCTGAGGTGCAGCATGTCCATTAATTCTGGGTTGGACATGGCTTTATATGTCAGGCACAGATCACCTCTGAGCAGGTGGTATGCCACTGAGTAGAGCTAGAGTTTCTTTAACCAGGCAGCATATGGCAAATGTTTGAGCCCTTTGATCCTCTTGGTGAGGTACTTTTGGGGTCTTTCCAGTTGCTGCAGGTGTCTGGTAAGGTACATCCCAAAAGGGGCATTGTACTCAATTATGGGCCTGATGAGGGATGAGTAAAGAGGCACGATGACCTCCCCTGATCTAGATGTGAATCACTTCATGATTAGGTGGGCTATATAAAATGTTTTTCTAACCACTTTGGCCACGTGGTTGTCAAATGAGAGATTGCTATCAACTTGGGTCCCCAAGTCCCTAATTACTTCTTTTGTACTTAATGGATTACCACCTATGTGGTAATTTGTGGGCACTTTGTTTTTACCAAAGGGAATGACAATACACTTTTTGGCATTTAGCTTCAGGCCATGGCTCTCGCACCAGTTGTCTGTTTCTTTGAGGCCCTTTTGGAGGATACTTGTGTCAGCTGGAGAGTTGATTATGGTGCCCAGTTTGTAGTCATCTGTGAAATTGGTCAGCCACAGTCCTTCCGTGTTGGCCTGTACCTCCGAGAAATATATATCGAACAAGAGAGGTCCCAGGACTGAGCCTTGTGGGACACCACTTGTAACTGGTTTGGAGTCTAACATGGCTCCAGCAATTCTAACCATGTGAGTTCTGTCCTTGAGCCGGTTTGCAACCCATCTAGTGACATAGGGGTTTATATTTAAGCTGGTGAGCTTATCTATAATGCCCAAGTGGGGTATTGTATTGAAGCCTTTTGAGAGGTCCAGGTAGGCTGTGTGGACCACCTTCCCCTCGTCAATGGCCTTGGTGACTGTTTCAAAGAAATCAACCAGGTTTAAGAGGCAGGATCTGCCCTTAACAAAGCCAAACTGGGTAGGATCCAGTGTCTGTAGGTCCCCAATATCTTTATTTATGAGGTCCATGATGATCCTTTCCATAGCTTTGCAGACCAAGCTAGTCAGGCTTATGGGGCGATAGTTTCCAGGATCCATTGAGGCACCACCTTTGTGGAGAGGGACCACTGTTGCTGTACGCTACTCTTTGGGTACATATCCTGTAGTAAGGCTGAGATTGAACAGTAGTTTTATGTTTGGGTTTAGCTCTTCTTGGAGTTCATGTAGGACGTAGCCTGGGACACCGTCTCGTCCCATTGATGCTGTGTTTTTGCTTTGGAGAGGGCGGCTCTTACCTGAGCATCTGAGATGTCAGGGGGGCAGCACTCTGCTGGGATAGATATTTGCCCTTTTGGTGGGGGGGGGTTTGCGCTGAACCGGTCAGCTAGGATGTTGGCAATGTCTGTGGGTTCGGTGTATTTTTTGTCATTTTAGACTAATTCTGAGCATATCTGGGAATTCCTACCCAGGTTCCTAACATAACTAAAGAAAGCCTTGTGATTATCCTTAGTGTCCTGTGCAATTTTTCTCTCAAAGATGGCCTTAGACGATTTTATGAGTGCCCGTAGTTTTTTGCTAATACTGATCAGAGATGCCTTCCCTTTTTGGGATTTTGCTCTATCATGTAGTAGCTTCCTCCTTCTATTGTATAGTTTGTATATGGCTGGGGTCCACCAGACAGGACGTCTGCCTTTGGAGGATTGGGTCTTGGTTTTATTTGGGATTGCATGATCCATGCATTCCTGAAGGTGTTCATAGAATGCGTTTATAAAGGATTCTGCGGTCTCGGCCGTATTTTCCACAGGCCCGGGGGCTTTGAAGGATTCCACCTCGGTTTTGAGGAGTGTGAAATTTGCTTTAGAGAACTTTTTCACTGTGGTTTTCTGGGCGGGGGGTGAGGTCGGGATGTGAATATCCAGTGAGATTAGTTTATGGTCTGATCTTACCAGTGAGGGATACACTTCTGGTCTGGAGCATAGAGTCCCCATGTTGGTGATGATCAGGTCCAGTATGTTTTCCCCTCTTGTGGGAGTGGTAACAAGTTGTTCCATAGCATTTGAGTTTATAAATTCTAGGAACCTTTGAGCTAGGGTGTTGGAGCTAGAGTAATGCTCCCAGTCTATGTTTGGGTAGTTGAAGTCACCCAATATAATGGTGTTTGGAGAGACCTTCATATTTTCCAGTGTTCTCAGGAAAGCCGAGTGGGGTTCCTGGGTTTGGTGGTCTGTAGCAGGCTATAAACTGGAAGGCAGTTTTACCCACTGTTAGTTGCACATGGATAGTCTCTGATGCTTCGTGCTGTGCCACCAACCTGGAGGTGTGGGTATCTTTGACAAATATTGATACTCCCCTTCCTTTTGTGGTTCAGTCCAAGTTTTGGGGCTGAAAAGCATGGTATGAGGTATAACCTGGTAGTGCTGGGGTGCTCTCAGGAGCCTTGAACCAGGTTTCTGTTACTGCACAGATATCGATGTTCTCCATGCTAAGGAGAGTTTTGAGTGCATGCATCTTGAGGTTTAGGCTTCTGGCATTGAGTAGCATTACTCTTAGTTTCTTATCCCTTGTGATACCTATGGAGGTGGGTTTGTCTTTTGAGCCTTGCCTAAAAAATGCACTATGGGGGTAGCAAGAGCCTTTGCCAATATCCGAAAGCCCAGGGGTGACAGGTGCAAGCCGTCCCTAGTGAAGCATCGTGGCTTGTCGAGCATGTCATCCCAGGCTGACAGGCATTGGATCCCCTCTGAATGACACCGATACTTAAGCCAGTTGTTGAAATTGATCATCTTGTCTTCATATTGTGGCATCATTCTTGGTGAGGGTAAGATGCTACTCAAGGTCACGGTCATACCGGCCAGGGCTACATACTCAGACAGCTCCTCTATGTCTCTTTTCATGTAGTCTAGGGAGGTACGTCTCAGGTCATTCACACCGGCATGGACAATGACTGAGTCATATTTGTGCTTGTCTTGGAGTGACCTGAGTGCTTGTGTTATGTGGCGGATCCTAGCGCCCGACAGGCCGCTCACCATGATCTTCTCCTTGTTCAGCCTGGTGAGCGGGACGTCAGTGTGCCTGACGATAGAGTCACCTATTACAAGTGTATCAGGTGTGTTGTTTAGCCTTAAGGGCTGTGACTGTTCGGCACACTGGCTTTGTGAGCTATGTGTTGCACGTGTTTTGTTTTGGGGTAGCGGTTGCTTGGGTGTCTGCTTTGGAGGTCTCTGCTGCTTAGGCAGATTTTTATTTAGAGCCTCAGTATGTTTTGTGTGTTTATGTGTTTGGTTTGCTGTCGTGGTAGGTCTATGTGAGACTGGAATTGTAGTGAGTGTGGTTTCCTTCTCCTTCTGACTGGTTATGCCAGTACTGAGTTGAGAGAGCTTAGCCTCCAGTTTGGCTATATGGTTGCATCTCTCACATGTGTTGGAATTTGTTGGGAGGAGGAGTGTGTTGCCTGTGTACATGAGGCAGTTGTAACATTGCCTCAAGATTCCCAGATTCACCAGCTGGACCAGAGAGGAGATTGACAACTGACCTTTGGACATGCTAGAATAGTATTTGGAATTCCTTTATAATTGAAAAAAAGAGCCAATGGGGAACAAGGTACTCAAGGGGAGTTTGTGAGGGTGTAGTGCTTTTAATTTTTTAGTGCTGACTTATATAATTGCTTTAGTGAGCAAGTGCCAGGTAACTTAAATGCAATGTGTTACAGGTAACTTAAATGCAGAAATGACAAACCTTCTTTCAAGTGAATCAAGGAAATAAGTATGGTAGGCAATGCAGATATCACTAGGGATCCACAGAAGCACTGAAAAGCCGCGTTTTAGGTGGAATTAGCATTTCAGGGAAATAACAAGCAAGCAAACAACAAGCATACAAACAAAGCTAGATTCAGCAGGCCTGGATCTAGTCTATGCTACAGCAAACAAGGTGTACCAATTTCAGTAAGAAGCAGTTCAAATATGCAGGCACTATAAGCCTTTAACCAGAAATTCCCAGCTCAGAAGGGCAGAGTCCAACCTCTCCTCCCACAAGAGTGCAGACCACGAACCCTCTTAATGTAAAATAACTGGCCTGAAGCCCAAGTGCTTAAACCAGAATTAATACACTTTTAGAATAACAGACACTGAGCTCTCAATCAACAGTTCCAAACTTAGAAGGATGTAAGCTACCTGTTCTGCCACTACAGTGCAGACCACAAACCTTCTTAATATAAAACAACTGGTCTGAAGCCCAAGTGCTTAAACTAAAAGGCTTAAAATGAGTTACACCAAGCAGTAATAAATACAATTGAGTACTTTTAAGATGACACAAAAGCAAAATAAAGTAGGAAGAAACACTAATACAGTAAAAGCAGATCATACCTCTCCCTGTATTCATCCCCTGCTTACCCTTTACATACTACTCCATCTGGTCTTCCTTTTTTTAAAAAATGGACACCTATCTCTCAAAAAAGTATTCCCTCCACGCCAACATTTACCTTCCCCATATCCTTGTGCATGTTCCTCTGCTTGCACTTCCCCCTTTTCTGACTTTCCTGAACTACCTTCTCCTGTCCACTTCAGTAAAAAATAAACCACATCAAAACATTGCTTGGAGCCACTTCCTGTGGTCTCCATCTATTCTTGTAGTGGCATGAAGCAGACCATGTGCACGTACAAAGTCACAGATATGCCACATGTTAGTGACTAGCATTAGCAACAGTCATGGTTACAGTCACAGAAACTGCTCTCTATTACCAACCCTGTCTTTTCTGTGAGCAGGTTTCTTGATTAGCTATTGCGTGAGTTGCATGCTTTGTGCTAGTTAATTGATAATTAACTTTGAGTCACATCACGCCACTTGGAATATCTGCAGTAGCTGTTGTGCAAACATAGTAGGTACATTTCATAATTCCAAGGCATATCCATAGAAAAAAAACTCTTTAACTGTTATATGCACATTTTCTGGAAGATTCCCATAAGATAACCACATAAAAGTACAGTTATAATTAAAATATTATTTTTTTAACTGTGTATGATCAATGTTATTCTTGCTGCTCTTTCTAGTACCTGATAATTTTGGCTGTGTTTTAATTTTTTCTGAGTCTCGTGGTCAGACTTCTACTGTTTGTACAAATGCTTTCTCAGGCATGTTCTGGAAATGGCCCACATGGTTAGTGGGGCTTATCATAGATGAGGAAAATAAATATGAATAAATAAATTAATTAACATACATGCAGATAAATCAGTAATAGTAACTGCAAATAAGGACAACCATGTCCTCTCAGCTAGAAATCCTGCGGTAACAAACAGACAAGAGAAACATCAGATGACACAACATCAGCCTATCAGAACCTGAAGCAAACTCTCTGATGGGTTGTTTAGTGTAAACAATGTAAAATAAATTTTAAAATAGTCATTAAGGTGTCTGATGCCATTAAAGTGTATGTCAGGGCCTCCAGATTCATCTAGGAACAACTGGTTTTATGTGGGAAATAGAATATTATAGAATATAACAGGTGCCTCCTTGTATCTAAAACAGTCCTCCTACAGAACTGTCAGTGTAGCTTTGATCGAAACTATGAAATCACCTGCTAAACCTGTAGGGTTGCCAGGTTTTGTGTTAATGTAAGATAATCATTCAGTTTTTAGTCATACAGTTGATGGAGCAGCTTTATTGTGCTACAAAAGCAAGTGAGGAGTCGTCATGACACATGACCTTCTGGTTTATGAAAGATCAATATATGATAGTCACTCTGTGTTTGCACAGTATTAAGACTGAACAGCTGGGGAATGAACCTTCAGCAAGGAAAAATACTGTGTTGCACAGTCAGCCAGACAGCTTGCTGAGTGAGGCAGGTTTTGCTCGGCATAATTAGCTCCATGGCAACATAATCAAAACTTAAAAATCAATATTGAATTATTTTCTTTATTAAATACATGACAAAAAAGAACATTTCCTCTCCATCTAATTGAGAACTCGATGTCTATAAAACATTAAAAATATATGAGCAATTTGATAACTGATGCAATATTAGAACCCAAGTTAATGGAAGAAAATGGGTACCCAGAACTTAGTGAGGCATGCTGGGATGTATGACAGTACAGTACTGTACTTTTTAAACAGTGTTCATCCCTGAAATATCTTGCAGCTTTCTATCATGTGCAGATTTGCAGTAGTTATCTCTCCCAAAATATATCATTATTATTGCCATGATGTAACAGCAGAAGAGATATAATCATCAGTGTCAGTTGTCGTACCAGATGCAAACATATGTCATACAGGGTCAGTGCTGAACACAAATATCAGGTACTATACTCTCCCTCCATTTCAGCAGTACTGTTTCAGTGTCTGAAACAGCAATAAATATAAGAATACCAGGCAGCCAGCTACTCAGTGATCGTGAAGGACAGTATGCATATCTCTCAACTTTCAGATTTTCACAGAATGTCCAGATTTTTTTTTCCCTCATATTTTTGATCTGTTCCTCATAAAAATTTTTTTTTTTTTTTTTTTTTTGACAAATCGCTCAAATGACTTAAGGATTAAAGTCAATAAATAATGACATGCATTTGAGTTTCAGACTTCATATCATCCAGAAGATGCACACTGACTAACACAAATCCTGTTATTCTAACAACTTTCTAAGTTTGTAAGAGCAATGTTTAATATGTGTCCCTACTTGTGGGTCTTTGTCCCCCCATTATGTCAAGCTTTGTCCAGATTTCTTGCGGTGAGAATTTGAGAGGTATGCAGGCCATAAAGAGCTCACTGTTGTTCTGTTACTCATATATCTACAGGCAGGTAGGAAAACAGACTGGAGAAAGCCCTTACACCTGCATCCATATACTGCCCTGTCATTAATCAATAGAGAATGTAACAATCAGGTAAATTTACTCTTATTTGGTTGTGACAACAGTGCCACCTGGTGGTTTATCAGCAGTGTGCAATAAATATGAGCAGAAAGTTCCAGTTCCCATGAAAATAACATGCAGGAGGTCCCTACCTGAATAAGACAAATATGTATTTGTTATGGACAATACTTGCTATATCTAGGAAATGCGTAACCAAAAGGTGGAATTCAAATACACCCCTTACCTTGGAAGAATTCTACACTTTACTGAAGACAACTGCATCGATAGAAATAAAAATCAAAGAACTACGAATCTATCCCAGGCCATTGGTAAATAATCCTTGGAAGAAAGTTATATATCTTTGTTGGACACTCTGCAATAATCAATATTGTATCTCTGATAACTGATTTGTTAATTCAATATTTAATAACATACAGTGTATATAATTGAAAGTCAGGCTATTGTATATAGTTGTTTAAAATGATATTTAAAAATATTATGTAAATGCTATTTTAATTGAAAATAAAAAAAAATTGAGGATAATAACAGGACAACACCTCTCTGTAACAAGTGAGCACCATGTGGCAAATATTAACATTGTGGGAGCTTTCCTAAGATACCTTACTGGTCTACTGATGGGCAACATACACTAAACAAATCTGTCCTCCATCTCTCACTCTGTAGTACAAGTGCCACTTTGTAACACTCTGCTAAAAGATTCACAGTCACACAAGAACATCACTGCTTCCTGTATATAAAGTGGTATATCACAGCTGATGAAGTACACACTCCTGGATGGTAACACCTCTCCAAACTCCTGGAATGCTAGTGTTATCTGTTTGCGACCAGCAAGGGATAAATAGATTGCAGAAATTTTCCTCTGCCTCCCTGGAATATTCCTGTTAGTCCAAGTCCTGGATTCCTGGTTATGAAATGATATGCATTTCATTCAGGCAAAAAAAGACTCCGCATACATTAATTCCCTCTTACTCCCCCTCGTTATCCTGTCTGTCGAATACTGAAACAGGTCATGGCTGGTCAGATAAGGATGCAAAGATCCATGCCATTACTTAATTGTTATGTCTGACTGGTAGTGTTTTTATATAAATTAACAATAAGCAGTGTGTGAGTATTACTGTATAAATTAACACTAAGAGAGTAATATTATTATTATTATTAGTAATATTGAGAACTCAGCACAGCTCCTCGTGGTGGCCAGCAGTGTTCCTCTAGCAGCAGAGACCAGAAAAGACTACCTTTCCAGATTTTAAGTATTTTTTCTTGGCTTTTTCGACTTTTTGTGCCTTTCGACCACTGTTTCTGCTTGTTTTATCAAAGTCTGCACTGTTTTTACTGTGTTTATAAGCTAAAACTGTTTACTGCACTTGCTAGTTTAAGTTTTGCCTAAAAGTTAAACTACAGGCTAATACACTCAAGTGTACTAGCTTTTGATAGCATTTAATCGAAAATCATAGCATTTATTGTGTTTTCTGCTTTTCTGTAAAAAAACTTGAAAAAAAAAAAAAAAATATCCTTGTTTTTCCATACTTTTCTAACTAGTGTTCCAGAGACCAGATTTTGCTGATCCCTGGGCTTTGTCTTGGTTCCTGTGTTTCTCCATTTTCCTTGTTTGGTCAGGGGGAAGTTTCTTTACTCACCAGTGAGAGTGGGGAGTACTGAGCTGCCTGTTTGTCCTTAGAGGAGTGGTTTAAGGCAGTAACTTGTAGTCTATTGGCCATTTTGGGTCATTTCCTGTCTTTGCCAGCCCCCTGCTATAAAGCGCGTTTTAGCGTGCTTTAGCGCGAATTAGCGCGATTTAGCGCGGAGCTGCCACTGTTGCACACTAGGGCAGTGCCGGTTAAGCAAGTTTAAACTATTCGGGCTACCTAAAGTCCACTCTTCAAATTTTCCCTTAAAACTACCTTCCTTGAGCTATACTACTGATCTAATCAGCGTATCCTAGAACTAAAAGGATCATCTCTACTTGACTCCAAGTAGACTATTCTCTATCTGTTAAACCTAGCACTTGCTCCTACAGTACTTATTACCTTGATACGGCACTCTTGTCATAGATAGTACCCCAAAAAGGCAAACCCCCATTTCTCGGTCACCCACGTCCCCCGGAATCTTTTTAAAGTTTTTGTCTATTCCTTCTAGCATGTCGAGGGATCAGTTACTAGTGTCCTCTCCTGCTCAGCTGGTGAACCTGGGAATATTGAGGCAATGTTACAATTGCCTCATGTACACAGACAACCCTCTCCTCCTCCCACAAAACACAAATACATGCGAGAGATGCAACTATACGGCCAAACTGGAGGCTGAGCTCTCTCAACATAGGACTGGCAAGACCAGTCAGGAGGAGAAGGTTACCACACACACTATAGACCCAGTCTCACATAGTACCACCACAACCTCAAAACATACACATAAACACACAAAGACATACTCGGAGGCTCTGATCACAAATCTACCAAAACAGCAGAGGCCACCAAAGCAGACACCCAAACAACCACCACCTCAGAACACAACACCTGCAACACATAGACCTCACAGTCAGAGTGTCAAACAGTCACAGCCCTTAAGGCCAAACACAATGCCAGACACACTAGTCATTGGTGACTCCATAGTCAGACACACTGACGTCCCGCTCACCAGACTGAGTAAGGAGAAGGTCACAGTAAGCTGCCTGTCGGGCGCTAGAATCCGCCACATAACGCAAGCACTCAGGTCTCTCAACAGCAGGTACAAATACGACTCAGTCATTGTCCACGCTGGTGTAAACGACCTGAGACGCACCTCCTTGGACTACATGTAAAGAGACATTGAGGAGCTCTCTGATTATGTAGCCCAGGCAGGTATGACCCTGACCTTGAGCAGTATCCTACCTTCACCAAGAATGATGCCACAATACAGAGATAAGATGATCAGCTTTAACAATTGGCTTAAGTACTGGTGTCATTCAAAGGGGATCCAGTGTCTGTCTGCCTGGGATGACATGCTGGACAAGCCACGCTGCTTCGCAAGGGACGGCTTGCACCTGTCACCCTGGGATTCCGGATATTGGCAAAGGCCCTTGCCACCCCATAGTGCCTTTTTAGGCAAGGCTCAAATTCTAAACCTACCACCCTAGAACACAAAAAGGAAAAAAACTAAGGGTAATGCTGCTCAATGCCAGAAGTCTAAATCTCAAAATGCACGCACTCGAAGCCCTTCTCAGTATGGAGAACATCGATGTCTGTGCTGTGACAGAAACCTGGTTCAAGGCTCCTGAGAGCACCCCAGCACTATCAGGTTTTACCTCATATCATGCGTTCCGGCCCCAAAATCTGGACAATACTAAGAAAGGAGGGGGGGTATCCATATTCATCAAGGACACCCACACCTCAAGACTGGTGGCAACACACGATGCATCGGAGACCATCCAGGTGCAATTAACCATAGGCAAGACTGCTCTGCAAATTGTAGCATGTTACAGGCCACCCTCACAAACTCAGGAACCTCACATGGCCTTCCTGAAAACACTAGAGGGGATAAATGTATCACCAAACACCATCATACTAGGTGACTTCAATTACCCTAATATAGACTGGGAACACTACTCAAGCCCAAACACCCTAGCCCAAAAGTTCCTGGAATTCATAAACTCAAATGCCATGGAACAGCTAGTCACCATCCCCACAAGAGGAGATAACATACTTGATCTCATCATCACGAACATGGGAGCACTATGTTCAACACCGGAAGTATACCCCTCACTGGTGAGATCAGATCACAAACTAATCTCGCTGGAGGTCCTCATTCCACCCCCACCTGAAATAAAAAAGACCACAGTAAAGAACTTCTCGAAAGCTGATTTCACACTTCTAAAGACTAGTGTGGTCTCCTTTAAGGCCCCCGAGCCGGCAGAAAACAGTACTCAAGCCGCTGAATCACTTACAAATGCCTTCTACCAGCACCTGCAGGACTGCATGGATAAGGCAATCCCAAGCAAAACAAAGACTCTTTGTACCAAAGGTAAGCGTCCAGTCTGGTGGACCCCTGCCATAAACAAACTCTACAACAAAAGGAGGAAGCTACTACAAGATAGAGCAAAATCCTTAAAAGGTAAGACACCCTTGATCACTATAAGTAAAAAACTAAGAGCTCTCATAAAATCATCCAAAGCAAATTTCGAGAGAAAAATAGCTAAAGACTCAAAAGACAATCATAAGGCCTTCTTTAGCTATGTTAGAAACCTGGGAGGAAACTCCCAGATATGCTCAGAACTAGTTCAAAATGATGTGAAGATTACTGATCCTACAGACATTGCCAACATACTGGCTGACAGGTTCAGTGCAAACTTCTCCACTCCCCACAAGGAGAGATATCTATACCAAACGATTGCAGCCCCCCAAACATCTCCAATGCCCAAGTGAGAACTACTCTCTCCAAAGCAAAAAACACAGCATCCATGGGACCTGATGGTGTCCCCGGCTGTGTGCTCCACAAACTCAATGAGGAATTAAACCCACAGCTAGGACAGCTGTTTAATCAAAGTCTTACCTCTGGATACGTACCCAGGGAGTGGTGCACTGCAACTGTGGTCCCACTTCACAAAGGCGGTGCCTCCACCGACCCTGGAAATTACCGGCCCATTAGCTTGACAAGCCTTATCTGCAAAGCCATGGAGAGGATCATAATGGACCTCATAAATAAAGACATAGGGAATTTGCAGACTTTGGATCCAACCCAGTTTGGCTTTGTCAAAGGCAGATCATGCCTTTAAACTTGGTTGACTTTTTCAAACAGTCACCAAAGCCATTGATGAGGGAAAGGCAGTCCATACAGCCTACCTCGATCTGGCTAAGGCCTTTGATACAATACCCCACTCGGGTATCATTGAAAAACTCATCAGCCTAAATGTTAACCCATACATTACAAGATGGGTTGCAAACTGGCTGAGTGACAGAACCCACAGGGTCAGAGTTGCTGGCGCCATGTCAGACTCAAAGCCTGTCACAAGTGGTGTCCCACAGGGCTTAGTCCTGGGCCCACTCTTGTTTGGCATCTACTTTTCTGAAGTACAAGCAAACACAGGAGGGTTATGGCTGACAAAGTTTGCAGATGACTGCAAACTGGGCGCCATAATAGAAAATACATCTGACACAGATATCCTTCAGAAGGGTCTCACAGAAACGGATAACTGGTGCCAGAGCCATGGCCTAAAGTTGAATGCCAAAAAATGCATAGTCATACCCTTCGGGAAAAACAAGGTTACCCCTAGCTACCAAATAGGTGGCAATCCACTGAGCACAGAAGAAGTTATCAGGGACCTGGGGACCCAGGTTGATAGTAGTCTGTCATTCGACACCCATGTAGCTAAAGTAGTTAGGAAGACCTTCTACATTGCCCACCTTATCATGAAGGGATTCTCATCTAGATCAAGGGAGGTCATAGTCTCCCTTTACTCATCACTCATCAGACCAATGATTGAGTACAATGCCCCATTCGAATGTATCTGACCCGACACTTGCAGCAGCTGGAGAGGCCACAAAAGTTCCTCACCAAAAGGATAAAGGGTCTCAAAAATCTGTCCTATGCTGCCCGACTGAAAGAACTCCAGCTCTATTCAGTCACTTACCGCTTGCTCAGAGGTGACCTTTGCCTAACATACAAGGCCATGTCTAACCCAGATTTGATCAATTTGCTTCACCTCAAAAATCTAGATCCATCAGAGCCACAAGGGCGGAGACTTAAACCTCGACACGGCTATTAATAGGACGTGCTGGAGGGATAGATTCATCACCCAAAGACTCCCTATGCTGTGGAACAAAATCCCGGTATATGTGAGGCAGAGCACCTCGCTGGCCTTGTTCAAGAGAAATCTTGACCAATGGATGGGAGATCGCAAATATACCCCAGGGATTACCTCAGTGTCACTACTCGACAGAGGCACAGCAAAATAATGGGTATAGTTCCCCATACTAAAGGGGTGGCGTAAGCCACAAAACGATGGGCTAGGCTTGTAAATGCCCTCGGGCAGATAGCCTAGTATGAACCTATGAACCTATGAACCTGTTATTTCCTGTCTATTCTTACAAGTTATACATTTCATTACTTACAGGATATGCACAGAAGGAAACACTAACATAATGAACTGTGATGTTATGTTGTTATACTCACAAATCAAATAATGTTTGAATGTACCCACAGTTAATTCCTTACATGTATGTGCTAATTTCATATCTGAGCTGCAACATACAGGCTCCTTTATATATCTGATTGCTAGATGTTATGTTCTTATTAAAATGTACCCAGTTCCTCTCAAAATCTGTAAATTAATCTATATATGTGAAAAACCATTGCACTGTATGAGCATATTTGAGACAATGAATGAATAAGTTTATGCATCCATGGTTGGGGACATAAACACACACACACACACACACACACACACACACACACACACACACACACACACACACACACACACACAAACTTAGTCACACAAACGCAAATCTAAAATGAATAATTTAGCCAGGCTGCTCATTAACAAGTGAGTAAAATAGCTGGATCACTTTTAATGGGGTAGCTGTTCTGCTTATGGTATTAGTAGTTACTGATTCATCTGCACCCTTCCATGTTGCATATTTTTAGAATTGTCATGTCTGATTATACATCCAGCCACTTTACTGGAAGTATTTTTCATTTTTCATAAGAATGACTACAAACTATATAGATAGAGACATGCATTGCACGTGTTTGGTTAGAAATGCTCTTGTATAATAATGTGAGAGTCATATCTAAGATAGACCTTTGTAATACTGATTCATTCTGCTCCATCCAAGAACCCCCAAAATTCCAAAGTAAAACTCAGCAGCAAAGAGCTTTCAATTTATATATATATATATATATATATATATATATATATGTATATATTTATTGCAGTGCAGACAAAGGAGCTAGTTATAGTGAAGAAAAAGGCAAACTGGTTCCAACACAGCACTCTTTAATAGCAACACAACAAGATAAGTGCTTTCACGGATTACATCCGCTTCCTCAGACCAAAGGTTCCAAAGCGGAACTCCGGTCGCTAATGACTGGCAGTCGATTTTTATGGTGCCAAGTTGCCAGCCTGATGCCCAACCTTCAGCGAAGGCACACCTACTCACGCATGTCTTTTGGAGGCCACTTGACCACGAGGAGGACATACAGACTCCACACAGAAGGCACTCCAGCTGAGAATCGAACAGGAGAACCTCTTGCTGTGAGGTAACAATGCTACCGCTGTACCACCGTGGATAATAACTAAAAGCCTGTAATTTTATTAAAAAAATATTGTTCCCACTATTTTTAGAATTCTCCTTTAATGGTTTAGAAACCATATTCTGGTTGCAGGCATGAAAATGTACTTGACACACTCATAAGAACCTGGTTTGTATTAGCATATTATCAGCTAAATAATAGTACTTAAGATGATGCAGTCAGTGGCACTTCACACAGCAACTAACAGTCTCATTATACAATTGTGCAGATGCATGTCTTACTGGTGTCTGCCCTCTACTGGCAATAGCCACTTACTGCATAGATGACTACAAAGTTGTACAGACTCCACAAACTATTTCTGAACAATGTTTAGTATATTAATACCCTTCTGAGTTGGCAGTACTACTGTCTACACTGATAGGTCTTCTTGTCAGACTTGGGTTTTTCATACTTCTGTACCAACTCTAGCTGATAATCATTGTTTAAGTAGCATACCTCTCACCTGTCCAGATTTTCCCAGAATGTCCAGATTTGTAGCTGATATTTTTTGTTTGTTCTTCATAAAATTTGTAGTTTTCTGAGAAATCAGTGAGGACTGAAATCACAATATAATGAGAACTATTTGAGTTTCAGACTTTATATCCTTCATAAAATGCATGATAATAAAAAAGCTTGTTATTGTAGCAACTTTTCAAGTTTATAAGAGTAGTAATTGAAATCCATCTTTAATTTTGGGTCTTTGTCGCCCCATTATTTTTTGCTTTATCCAAATTATGGTAAGAGGTTGAGAGGTTCATAGACAAGTACTAGGCTAACTGTCTTTGTGGGTCTTTTTAAGCTTAGCCAGTTACCCCATGTAAGAAACAAATGCCACACCTTGTGTCTGTAAGCTAACCACCTTAACTATTATGCCAACGTCCCAGGTGAACAATATTGTACATCTTTCACTGTGACAACCATCTCTCACAGGGATACCTCTAAACTGCTCAGATTTCACAGAACGTCCAGATTTTTGCCTCATATTTTTTGGTATGTTTCTCATAAAATTATTGTTTTCTGCTAAACTATTGGCAAATCATTAAGCACTGAAATCAGAAAATAATAACAAACATTTGAGTTTCAGATTTCATACCCTTCAGAAAATTCATGCTAATGCAAAATCTGCTATTCTATCAACTTCCTAAGTTTATAAGAGCAATATTTAAACTGTCTCTATTTTAGGGCCTGTGTTCCTCCATTATTTATGGCTTTGTCCAGATTTCTTACTCTAAGAGGTATGACACACACACACACACACATATATATATATATATATATATATATATATATATATATATGTTATATATATATATATATATATATATATATATATATATATATATATATATATGTGTGTGTGTGTGTGTGTGTGTGAGTGTGTGTGTATATATACACAGGTGTGTCAAATCATCAGATGTATATTTCATTGTATCTTATAACTGTAGTCATGTTTATTTAAACAATGAATGCACAGATGAATGAACTGTGTTTTGTTGAAGGTGGGTGTAGTAGATGGTAATTAATATGTGTGGGTAAGGTAAGTGCATGTTTGGACTTTTAATGTCAAAACTTTTGGACACATTAAAAGCTTCAGGATTAGGGGTAGAACTGTCTGTCTGTCTGTCTGTGTGTGTGTGTGTGTGTGTGTGTGTGTGTTGCAGTTACTTTAAGGGCTTGGGAAGGGATACATAGTGTTGTGCGTGTGTGTGGTACTGTATGTGAGTCTCTTGTGTACTGGTGGTGTTACAGACAAGATTTTCCTAATGTAGGGAATAGGGTATGGGTTAGAGACAGGAGCAGGGTTAGCATCAGGGATAGCACACACTATATAGGTGGTGCAAGGGTATGAAGGAATAAAGCACTGACTTTGCCCCAGGTATCTCAATTTCAACTAGCAGCTCAGGTATTAGAGGAAGCAGGTATTGGAGGACCCAGGTATTGGGGGAACCAGGTATTGGAGGAAGCAGTATACGAAAAAGAAGAATGAAGAACCAGGATGCCACATGGGGGTGTGGATGGTGTCACAGTTGGTCTAGGAGGAAGACTATAACCATGCTTTCAAAAGAGCCTTACAGTTCCATAATCATTGACGGCACATATATACAAATGTGCACACATTTCCACATGCAAACAGATAGCAATTTCACAGCCGCAGTAGGAGATATTAGTGCTTAATGAAGAAAACCACGATACCTGGAACAACTCCTGGCTTTCATCTGTCACACTGAGGGGAATAAATAGGCTGTAAGGCTGTCATCCCTGGGGAAATTAATGGGTCAATAAAGTATCCACTGGGAGACCAGAAACTAGTTATGGGGATTAGCCAAAAAAGAAAGAGCATCGACTAACCTGAGGTCAACAATCTTGAATAGTCTTTCACTTTCAGTAATATAAAAGATGATAATTTTCTGGAGAAACTCCCAGCCCTTGTAAACTTTTACTCTTTGCAGATCTTTAGTGTGCTTATTCATTTAATACATCATGTCTTTTCAGATTGCACACTAGACTTGGTAGCACCATTTGAACTGAATTTCCCTGTTATTAAACACCTCTTCCAGAACTAGCCATCATACTGACATATTTGACTAAGCAGAATCTTCTGGTGGTAATATGTTACAAATTAAATACAGGGAACTTGTGATAATGTGGCAATTGTGGGGCGGGAGAGAAAAGAATGGCCAGGTCTGGACTGTGCTCTCCACTTTTACCTTCTTTTTAATAATTTTAAGTAATAGCAGTTAAGAGTTTACCTATTGCAAGTGCTGCTTACTGACTCTGACATAACCCTTTAGCACAAACCACTTTTCTGATGGGAAAACCAGATTGGCTAACATGATCTGCTATGATTATTTCTGTATTCTCTTTCACGTGTTTGAATCTGCCTTTTGAATACTTCCCTAGCTTCTTCACTCAGGTTCTCCATTGTAAAGTTGTCTGGTGTTTTTTTAAGACCTGCGTCACATTTAGTTTGCAGTTGTCTGGTGTTTTTTTAAGACCTGTGTCACATTTAGTTTGCTTCTACTTTGTTTTGAAGTTTTTAGTGTTGGTGTTGTTTCCACTAATCCTACTGTTTTCTAACTGCTTATTCTTCCGTCTTCTGGAAACATTTGCTGCATATCCCACTGATTATGTTCATAAATGTAAGTGTCTTCATACCTGCTTACCCAAACTATTCTGAAATAAAGTAAATAACCGAATAAACAAGTAAACAAACACAGAAACAGACATGTCAGACATTGACAAAGGAACAAGTTTTTACTAAATTCATCACTGGCATCACTGGTAGAATGAGAGGCAGAACTTTGTATTGTATCATCAGATGTAAAATATAGACTTTTGTTGTGAACGGCTGCACGTTCATTTCTTATGCAAAAAAGAAAGAAACTGTAGTTCAGCTGGCAATACAAACAACCTACATGGCCTTTTTCATTGAAGCTGACAACAACAGATAAATCACATTTCTCTGAAATGGATAATAGTACTTCACCCCCCCCAAACATGCACTTCATTCACACTTGAACTCTTTATTTCAAATGTGAACAGCAAGGAGTTAGCAGAGATCATCTGCTTTCTTAAAGGTTATACAATGAGTCAGCAACTTTGCATTTCATGTATAAAGGTTATATGCCCTAAATCCCAGATCATATGATTCTGTCTGAATAATTTGTTGGCAGGAACAATAACTGCTTTTGCTATACCCAGCTATCTCATCAAGATTTAACTGCAGATAAAGCACTGTAAATGAAGTCTTGCAAGAAAACACTGACCTCATTGCAAATATCATAACATAAATCATATGAGGCAGCTTATCATTTCATGATGTCTTGAACACAAGTTTGCAAAGATTATATCACAAACATCTATACAGTGCTTCTCTCTGCAGTATATGTGCTGACTTCCATAACCCAGAATTATAGGTTCATAAGTAAATACCAGGCTAGCTACCCTTGAGGGCCACTTTAAGCCTAGTCAATGTCCCTTTTCATGCTTGAATTAACCTATCCCATTTGGTATTAGACTGGCCTATACCATCCCATGACCAATAATTAAATATTACCTTTAGTGAAAATACAGGTGGCGCAGTGGTGCAGCAGTTAACGTCACCTCACAGCAAGAGGTTCTCTGCTTAAATTCTTGGCTGGGTGCTTTCATTGTGGAATCTGCATGTCCTCTCTGTGTTCACATGGGTTTCCTCTGGGTACTCTGGTTTCCTCCAACATTCCAAAGACATGTGTCTAGAGTGTTTCTCCCTGGGCCTCTGCTGAAAATAGGCCTTGTCCTATTCAAACTTTCCTTGGTCAATAAATAAATAAACTGGGATCTTGCCATAGATAATTTGAGGGGACCCATGCATGGGATAAAGCCTTTAGAAGCAGGCTGTTTCTGTTTCCCATCCATAGATCCAAGTTGTGCTTGTATATGGACGGGGATGAGCACTGTTTTATGTGGATGGGGAGTCTGTTCCACAGCATTGTTATCCCCTGTGAGATAGCACAGTTCTGCAAAATCTTACCATAACAGTAGATGTCCTTCCTTTCACTGTTGCAGTATTCATAATGTGTGGGGTCTCTTGCCAGTATAGTAAAGCCTTTACATCCTCCCAGCACTGTATGTCAGATGTATGCTCTCCACGCAGTCATAGGGCATAAAGGTGATGTATGTACACTCCATGTTCAGAAATGAAGTGCCCCAGGAGATCCAGAACAACTCCAGCAGAAAGGAGAACCTGTATATCCAGACAGTAAAAGAAACAGGAAAAAGTCAAAGACCCCTTGGCCAGCAAAGAGTTCCCAACAGAAGCAAAGGGAAAATTATGGCAGGATTGAGGGATTGAATACTGCAACAGAGAAAAGACAAACATCTGCTGTTATGGCAAAATTTTACACAACTTTACTATGTCCTTCCTTTTCACTGTTGCAGGATTCATATTGTGGGAGATTAATTACCAAAACTACTGCAAAAATTTGAGGGAGAAGACACAGAGCAGCCCTCCACAGTCCCATGAAGGATACTCATTCTGGAAATGACATCCAACTTGTAATGTTTTGTAAAAGTGTGGACAAAGGAGCAAGTGTCAACATCATGGATGGATCAAGTATCCAAACTCTTGGCAAAGCTCCAGAAGAGGCCACTGCCCTCATAGAATGAGCTCATGCTGAAGCAGAAAGCTTTTTTCCATGAAAAGAATAGCAAAAAGAAATGACTTTTGAAAACCAGGAGGAGATGCTTTGCTTAGAAACCACCAAATCCAATGTCCTGGTATGAAAAGAAACTAAAATCTATGGATAAGCCTTTAAATTATCCAAATAATACCTGAGTTGGCTATGCAGATCCAATGTGTGAAGAACCTTCTCACTAGCAGATTGTGGAGAAGAAGAAAAAGAAGGAGGCTGAACAGACTGATTAAGAGACAACCCATTGACCACCTCGGGAATAAAAAGAAGGATTAGTACGCAGAGACACCCTATCCCTATGAAAAATCCAAAAGGGAGGAGAAGGCATTAGAGTCTGAAGTTCAGGCACTCTTGGCTGAAGTAAGGGCAACCAACAAGCCAGTCTTTCAGGTGAAGCATTACAAAAAAGAAGACTCAGGCTCAAAAGTTTTTCAAGGACAAATTTAAGGTCTCAAGAGGGAGGAATATGTTTTCTTGGGGGCCTGATCTGAAGGATGTCTTTAAGGAATTGCTTGACCACAAAATAAGAAGCTAACTGCTGGTTCAAGGCAGACAAGCAGAGATTGCTGACAAGTGAGCTTTAATGGAAGAATATGCTAAGTCAGCATGGAGCGGTTCACACAAGTAAGAAAGGACCAAAGGGACTCCCATTTTTAATTTCTCCAAATTCCTTGGGTTTCTAATACAATGACAGGAATGGACCCCATTCCTAAGTCAAAGTATGATTAAATTTTATGAAATTAGTAGTGTTTCACTCTTTAATGTCAGCCAAAAGTGCTCTTCGCAGCACTTGCAATGTGCCCAGTAATGACTCCTTCTGCAGTTCGTATGGGGTTACATGTATTGGTAGCATATCTAAATATGATTTTAGACTCTTTTTTTATAAGACCCATTGCTCCTACTACTATTGGAACTATTTGGGTATCTTTCTTCCATATTGCTCTCAGTTCTGCTTGCAGATCCTGATATTTTATAAATTTATGTCTCTCTCTACGCAGGACACTGTAGTCACTGGGTGTGGCAATTTCAATGATCAATGCTACTTTTGTCTTCTTTTCTTGGACCACTATATCCAGTTTTCTAGCATCTATCTTTTGAACTGTTGGTAATGGATGACCTCATATGATGTTGACTTCTTCATTTTCTATGATGCTTTGTGGCTCATGTTTCCAGTGTTTTTCAACCACTTCAATGCCATAATGTTTGTACAATCCCCAGTGCAACAGTCTTGACACATTATTATGCCTTTCAGTATACAGTCCTTCTGCCATTAGTATATCACAACAAGCAACAAGATGTGAAACTGATTCCAATTTGGTTTTAGAAAACCTACATTTGTCTGTTTCTCCCACATGTTCAAAGGACTTTGTAAACCAGTGTGTACATAGCCCACTATCTTGAGCCGCCAATATTAACGTTTCATCTCTTGGTTTGAATTCATCTCTCCTTAACCATTCCTGTGGTTGTTCCTGATTAACACAAGGTTCTTGCAGAAGTTTTTTATACTTGCAACTATATTTATGCATTTTCCACATTTCTTGACATTTCATCTGATCCTTCATCTTATATTCTTTCTTTTGTTTTGTTTTTTGGCACATTCAGTTGCTGCCTCATTTTTATCTACTTCTGGTTTGATTTCCATTCCTGCTTGATGCCAATATGCTTCTGCTAGGTTAAGCAGGGAAGTCATCTTAGATTTATTCTCCTCATGTTTCAAAACATTCACTACATTTGGATCTTGTGAGGTCAGTAGATATGTGTGGAGTCCTACGATTGCAGATCTGTACATGTAATCATTTTCAAGGAGGCCCATCCCTCCTTCGGAACAGGGAATATATAATCTTGATATATACTGATTTTTATAAATCATTTGGTGAGCATGAAACATCCTTCTTGTTTTAATATCGAATCTACCCAACACTTTTTGGGGCCAGTAAATCACTCCAAAACTGTAAGTTAGGACAGGAAAAGCAAACTGATTTATAGCTGGGATCTTGTTCCTAGATGTCAATGTTGTTCTCAGGATTAATATAAGTCTTCTAAAGTATTCCTTACTGAGTTTTATTTGCATTTGTTCATGTTTTATTGCTGATCCTTCATTAATTCCCAAGTATTTATACACCCCCTCTTGCTCAAGTTCTTTTATATTACATTCTTGTCCCAAACTGATGTTTTCCTGGTGCTGCAGTTTTCCCGCTTTAAAGGTTGCTTTTGCACATTTATCAAGACCAAATGACATTCTAATATCATCTGAAAAAGTTTTGACAACCTGCAGCTGTGCTTTCAGTTCCTCATCAGATGAGCTATACAGTTGTAAATCACCGACAAAGAGAAGATGAGAAGTAATTAGACTTTGTTGTTTTCTAGAAGCTGAGTTATAGCCATGGCCTAAGCTGTTAAGTAAACAGCTTGACAAAGGGAATGCATGGGAATGGAAGATGCTATGAATCCCAGAAGTCTGAGAAATCCCCTTGCAGGAATGAGAGAAAGGGAAAGCAGAGAGTGGAAATAGGTTGTCAGAGACAGAACATTGGGAGAAAGAAGAGAAGCCAGCATTGGAATGGTTTGGATTCTGCAATGTGGTCTTGACTAGGAGATACTTCTTGATCTTGATGGTGAATTCCAGAATGTACCAGAAGGAACACAGTGAGGTGCAGACCCAGCAGAAGATTAGACTGAAAGGGATACAGAAGAAGCAGGTCATCCAGATATGGGAATACCTGGATTTCCTGAAGACTGCAAAAGGTCCAGATATTTGGTGATCACCCTTGGGGCCATAGAAAGAACAAAGGGCAAAGCAGATAACAGAAAATGAGAGGAAGAAAAAGAAAAATGTAAAAACTTCCTGACAGTCATACTGAGACTTTTTGGCCTTCTTTTTAAGAGATGGCTGTACCTTGGGGCAGACAGATTTGGCCATGGTACCCTGGGTCAAAAGCCCGAGATGTTTTGTCTCAAGACAAATTGATAGAGGACAGATGGCAGCAAGCATTTTGGGAGCAAAATCCTGACAAATAGTATACTGGGTATGAGCATGTGTATGAGCACCTAGTCAGAAGAAATACTTTTCATGACACTCTTTATGGGGAATCTGTCTTGCACACTAAAATTTTCCCTTCCTGGATGATATGAACTCTAGCTACACAAGTAAAGGAAGAAAATAAAGGAATCACAATGAGGTATTTATCTGTAAACAGCTCATTAGAGACCATCTCAGTTAAGGGCATTCAGACTGATGTTCAGCTGTGACATTCAGACTGGCAGCAAAGAACTTTTGAGTATGGAGTGTACATACATAACCTTACTGAACTATGCCTGTGTAGGGAGCATACGCACCCAATGCACAATGCTAGGAGGATATAAAGGCTTGGCTACACTGGCCTGATGTTGGGCTATCCTTGGCAGGAGAATCCACATGTATTGAATACTCTAACAATGATAAGGAAAGACACATGCCTTTATATATAGAATGTATATATAGACCTATAGATACATTTTCTTTTTTCATTTTTCAGCAGTTTTAATTATTCATCTTACATATGTTTTTGCTGTGAGGATAGGAGGTACTACCAGCCATGCCAGGAGAAACACAGGACAGTGGATTTGTAACATATGCCAGCACAGCTAGCTGGAATTATGTAAATAATTATATGTCATTTGTGTAGCAAACTGATTTGTACAGATGATTGGGTTTAAACATCTAATTCTAAAATTGCTTGTGTTAAAATGTATCAACAGTGTGCCCTGCTAGAAAGAAAAGAAATGTACATGCACTATTGCAACTGAATTAAATGTATAAGTTTCAACAGAGGATACTAGCAGAGCAGAGATTAATCACAATCCAGCTGCAGCAACCTTTAAAATATATCTCAAATTAAATTACTTTATGGGTTAAGCCATAAAGATGTTATCCCACCATTTTGAATGGAGACAGAGGCACAATGAATGTGCTAGAGAATAAGTTGTAGCTCCTATAGAAGAGTGGAATGATTTCATGGTTTTATGACTTCCAGGAGATCTGAGCAAAGCTCTCTGTGTATGGTAACACATAGGTGCTAAAATCCTGTGAGCTTCTAGTGCTGGTGATAGCATGAGAAAACAAGTCAGATGACCAGATGTGTGTGTGATGTCCTTCTGTAAGCCAAACATAATATTTAGATATTAGTAGGAGTTTGCTCTCAGCATTCTGAATTCTGTCTTGGAACTGATAGCAAGGGCCACTCACCCACATTATCTTGCCTTGCGGTAGGGAACAGTAATTCTTTTAGATTAGTCAGGAAAATATAGTGAGATTAGAGATACTGTTTTCTATAACTGTGGGAAACTAATATTCCCTGTGACTGAAGCTGTGGTGTTTACTGTAAATAGATATTTAGTATTTTCATGTTCTTCTATTAATTATTATTAAATATATTTAAACTTCTTATTGCGGCTGGTCTTTTTAGAAAAAATATTTAAGTTTTTGCATATATTTATTTGGTGATATCTCTGGCCATTTCTGAAAGCCTTGCTGTTTGGTCAACATTACCATTTGTATTAATATTAACTTCACTCAGCATACTTGGATACCCTTTCAAGAGCCTTGTAGTAACTGACTGGTGGCAGTGAATCTACCTTATAGTCTGGATGAAGTTGGTAGAGCAAGTAATCTGTGTCATCCTTTCACAGGTGTGTGTGTGTGTGTGTGTGTGTGTGTGTGTGTGTGTGTGTGTGTGTGTGTGTGTGTGTGTGTGTGTGTGTGTGTGTGTGTGCGTGTGTGCGTGTGTGTGTGTGCGTGTGTGCGTGTGTGCGTGTGCGTGTGTGTGTGTGTGTGTGTGTGTGTGTGTGTGTGCTACTTGGGGCAGGGACATGAAGCACTGGTTTCACACTGAAGGTGCTAGAGAACTTGGCTTGAACACTTGGCTGACAATCTAACCCTACAGCTGTACTAGTGGAGAGTCTTACTGGGGACCTGGAGGGAGACAGATAGAGAAATCCAGAGCCTGGGCTTACTGTGTTCCCTGTGTGCTCTTGGAGGAAATTGTGCTTGATACAGAGAGGTCTGCATCTGGAAATACTAAGTGTATCCATTTGTATTCCAAGTGAACGTCCCTCTCCAGTGTTAGTGGTGAGGATTCAGGCTCCTTGATTACTGGCCCAGCATGGGGTCATCACACATGTACTATATATATATATATATATTTTTTTATTTTATTTATAAATTAACCATTCCCACTGCTGCATTATCCCTTAGGCTATATGGCCTGTGTCCTGTCCTGGAAACAACAACTCACCAGCTACAAAAAACTCCATCTCTATCCCAACTCCTTAACTCAAACTGCTGTTTAGCTATTCCCATGGAGGAAAATCAGCAGTCAGAGTGAGTCTTTCTTCAGTACTTTCTTTCCTTCTTGAAAAGAAGCTTCACTTGAATTCACAGGAGAAACAACTGGCTAAATGCTTTGTTTCTGGCAGATAAGTCCCCATTAGGCAACCCTCCAATCAGAAATTATTGCCCTTTTACAAAAATAGCATTTTATCAATTTTTTTGACTAATTGCGGTATTTCCTCTGTAAATAAACCCAGTATTTTGCTCAGTATCAGGAGTATCCTTTCAATTAATAATTTTTTTTTATCCTAGAGTATTTATTAAGGTATTTGGGGCTTTGTTTTGTGAAAAAAATTCTGTACTGCTTGTGTAAATTTTGAATTTTGTGGCAAAGTAAATTTTACTGGAAAAGAGCAGAAACTGTCAGTGTAATGCTTGTGCCCACTTTGTGATAACCCACCTGCCATTTTGATCCTGTCAATGTGTGTCTGCAACTATTAGAACAGCACTGACAGGAGAATTTTGTTAAATATTGTGTACTGCTTGTCTAAACTTTGAACTTTGTAGAGCAGGAAAGTTTACAGAGAAATGGGCAGGGAAGTTCAGTGTAATGTGTACAATCACTTTGGACAACCTACATGACATTTTGATTATGTCAATGTGCGCATGTGTGTGTGTGTGTGTGTGTGTGTGTGTGTGTGTGTGTGTGTGTGTGTGTGTGTGTGTGTGTGTAATTGAACAATACCGACAGATGAATTCTGTTTTAGTTTTATATTTTATTAATAGTGGTAATCCTAATTGTTAACCAGGTAGGTCTATTGGACACATATGGTCCCCTTTCAGGGGTGACCCGGGAGCAGTGTGTGGTTAAGTGATTTGCTCAAGGTCATACAGTAGACAAATGAGAAAGAAATCCAACCCTATAGCTCATAATCTTAATATTTGCAGAAACTGCCAATGTATATAATTTCATAATCTAATGGACTGAGGAGTGTTATGAGTATAAGTGTGCTGTTTGTGAACACTCATTGACAACTTACCTTCCAACAAACTCGCTGCTGCTATGCTTCCCACTTTTGGTGCCTCTTCTCCGGTTACAGCATGAATACCTACAGTGGTCCAGCTGGCTCTTCTCCTACAGTACCTAGAAAGAAAAGAATCACTTAGCAAGAAATCATTGTCATTGTTGTAGACTCAGTCTAGGCCTCAGCCAGTACTGGGAGAACTTGCAGTGGCCATTCGTTGTTCTTCAGACCATCTTCTCTGCTTCTGGGAGACACTGGGAGATTCTTCTTGGGGTAACCAAGGCAAGATACCATTAAACTGGATAGATGTCCCTCCTAGTTGGTCCTCTTATGCTGGAATTACTACTAAAACGTAAATGCTGTTCTTCTAACAAAGTTATTACTCTTTAAAAAAGATGAGTTCCTTTACTTGACAGGCATTACAGCCAATAAATCCTGGTCCACAAGAGAATCCATTACAAATGGGCATTCCTCGTAAAATGATTCCTGAGGAAATAGGATCTAATGATTCTGATTTCTGACAGATATAGGGCTTCTTCCCCTGTAAATGCTCAAGGCCAACTCTCTGATTGGAAGAAAAACTTTTAATTTCTATCCTCATCTGGAGGAATTTTCTTTTAATCAGACCTTTGCCAGGATAAATGAAGTATTTTTATGAAAACAAATAGATATTCCTCCTGAACTGAGGAGCTATAATGATATGTTACAGATGGATATACCTCATTCCTATCAAATCCTTCCTACACTGCCAGCCATGGCGGGTGTATTGATTGTTGTCTGTATTATCCTGATACCCAGCTGTCAGTCCCTAAAACTCAGATGAACTATATAAGGTACTAGAGGCATGTATGTGGAAACATATGCTATGTCACATGGGCAGTCTGCGGAACTGTCTCCCATTCTTCCTACAAAAAGTTATTTTTCAAACCAAACTACAAAATCACACTACCATCCAGAAAACAGAATATTCCAAGAAATGGCAATCTAAGACTTCTTATATGTAAGTCTATATTTTTTGCCATTTGGTCTCCACATCTCAGGACTCGACAAAGTGATTCCCATGATTTCAAATGGTTACCGTAAATCTATATCCATATGCATCTATCTACATATATATATATATATATATATATATATATATATATATATAAAAATAAGTATATATATGTATATATACGCACACATGCTCACACACACACACACACACACACACACACACACACACACACACACACACACACACACATACATATACATACACCTTGAAACCTTGAATACATAAACGTAAATGTATAAATCATACTTTTAGTATAGCTGCTGCAAGTTGCATTGTTGTATACTTGTTTATAAAACTGGTCATGAATGGAAATTTATGTTGTTTACAGTTGAATCATGAGGTTCACTTGAGTCCATGGAGCCCCTCTTATAAAAAAAAAAATGCACTGTGAGGTCAAACAAAACTGAACTCTTTGGCTACCATCAGGACTTTGGTAAAACAACAAGGAAAAACTTGAAACAACTACAGTTCTACAGTCAATGCCACCTACAATGTCAGCCTGTCTTTGGTTGGTCAAAGAAATGTCTGTCCTACCAACTCCCCTCATTACCTTGTATCGCCTTCTGCCTTTTTTTTCCTTACAAAGTGTGTTTGTATTTCATCACCGGTGACTATAAACAGCTTCATGTGCTCAGGCACACATTTTACCTTGGCCAGTGTGCAAGCCCAACTGTGCCAAGCATATTGTTTGCCACATATCACATTACAGTGAGTCCAATAACAGTGCATGCACTTGTCTATTATAAAAGCTATAAAAATTAATAAGTTATAGAGTTTAATAAGAAATGTAAGGGTCAGAATACCCATGTTGTTGGCTTGATGCAGACATACTGCACCTGTTGGCCATCCTAGATCACCACTGTGCTGATGTACGCTTGCTCAATAAGCAACCCAAGCTTAACAGTGTTGCAGTTTAAAAGCACAGTATAGAGTATACATCCTGTTCAACTGTTTTGACAAATTTATCTGCATTTGTGCTCTTGTAATTAAAATGGGATATAATCCTGATCTATTTCAGGTAATTGGCTTAGTTATATAAAAAGCAGGTGTTTATGATGGTTTCCCCTGCAAAGGACAAACAGGACAGTTAGCAAATTAATCAAAATTCATTTGAATGTGTAAAAAAGCACAGGCTACTCTGTGTCAACATCCAATGCCTGTTTGTTGTATATCATCAATTAGGGTGTCCCATTGGTAAGATGCATGCTGTGCAAGTTCATGTAACAGCAGGGGTAGATAGTCACAATGAATATCACTGTTCAACGTGAAGACTGTTCATCAACTACAATCTTAAAAAAAATATAAAAGCACCAGGAGGTTTTTTCTTATATAAGTCAAGCAAATTTACTAATAAATTTACATTTAAAAAGTGTCCAATTTTATTCCTTTCAGTAAAAACATCTGAAGATAAGCTTGTAAAGCAGCATAACTATCTATTTAGAAAAAAAGTCACATTTTGAACACATGCATTTAAAACATATATTGCTAAAGGGATTATAGCATATCATCAAGCATAATAATGTAATACACTAAATATTTAAGTTGCACTATGCAGTGGAAACAGAAATGGAAGGAAATTCAATGTAATTTCCAACAATATTATAACCAGATACTATCGTTTCAGAGACTCGTTTTTGAAACAAATTTGAATTTCAGTGTGCATCATTTAAACCTGGATCTTTTGTTATCTCAAGTAATACCTGCACATGATATTTCTTATATCAAGTTATTATCTAATTTACCCTCTAAAAAATCAAGGTATACTTGTATGAAGACATAAAACATACCTTTTAAAGTCTTGACCAAACGTATTGTGCCTGAATCCAGAAATTTGCTGTCTGTGTACATGACTTAACTGCAGTGTATTACACTGCAGTAGTCATACTGAGGTCTTTTGGAATCAAGCCCTCGGTGTAAGCCTGTTTATAGATAGATCTTACACTGGAGTAAGCTGCTTACACTCTGAGAGCAACTCTTTTGACATCTGGCCATTATGTCTATGCAAAGTACAGGTTCCATTTGTTTTTCTTTAACTGATAACTGTGCTCATATATCTTATTTGCAAGTTTTATGCTAGTTTTACAATTATAAAAGCACAGCAAAGGGTACATTCAGCTACATGCTCTAAATTTGTGGAAGCACAAGTAAAATGCTCAATAGGGCTGACTGCCTAATTTAAAGAAATATTATAATAAAAAGGAATAGTAAGTCACAAATGTCTGCTGTCTAGAGAAGCCACATAATCATAAACCAGATGTGTTGTTGGAAATCAAAACTCTAGCTTTCTTCAAATCAGATTTTACTTCTAAAATCTTTCAAATTTGGTTTCTTTGGTTGACAAATAAAAGTTTTCCAATGACCCGTTACAACTGTTTGTGAGTTATTAAAATTATCGAATTATTTTTAGTAATGTTCATTATGGCTTCAGAGCTGAATCAGTAAGTTAGAACCCTTGCTGACTATAAGGTTATACACTACTTTGGTGGTTAGCAGACAGTCATACATTCTTAATGAACTGGAGCAAATGTACTGAATCCATTTTCACGAATTCCCTGCATAACTTCTTTATAGTGTCCCTTATGGTACCTCTGCTAATTAATTTTTTTCTGGAATATCTCTAGTCATTTGGTACACATTGCATCTTTAGCAGCGAGTCTTTTAATTTCTAATAAATTATCCTTTTCAGTATTAGTCTAATCATGAGAAGAACGCATGCTTGTATAATGTACATACTTATTGACAGCAGTACATTTAATAATAGTATAGGTGCAAAGTTTATTAACCTTGTTGTCTTTACATACATTTCAATCTAGAAGTTATACTAATTCATCAATATTTGACCTCCTAATCCACAGCATACTGGATATGTAACTTTATTACCCTTTCCCCCCACAATGAACACACTGGTCTGTTTTAGCCAAGATGTACTGGCTACCTGTTCTGCACAGACCAAACTCATTATTTGGATAACATCTATGAAAGACTCATTTCCTTTTCTGCCTGGCAGGCTTTTCTTAAAACATCTATGTACAGTCCTTGATTCCTACCTTCCTAACACCTCCCTCCCTTCTCTAGCCACAGCCCAAGCTGCAGTGTGCGTGTCTACAGCATGTGCTCGAGACATATTTACTTGAGACACAAGCCATCAGTGCCACTCATTAAATTTGGCAAGTGCTCTAACTCCCATTAACTTGCCTCTCATAATGCTTAGCATCCCTACCAGAACCCTATTCCTAACCCTAAAAACTATCACTCACTGCCTATTTCACTTGTGTGGACATAAATGGTGCACAGCTGCACACAATGCAGCATAGCAGCACGATACAGCACAACAGAGGAAAGCAGCTTACCTGGGTATAAGACACATTATTAAGCAGATAGGTGCAGTTACATAATAAAGTACATTATACTCGACTGAGCTGCTTTCACCCATTGCACTATGCTCTACTGTCACGCCTAGGAGGGATTCATAAAAATGTTTCACTGCTTAGACAAACCTAGAGTCAGTACTTTAACATGATAATGAAGACATCTCATGCTCTCATTGATAGGAACATGGCTACATCACTTTGGGAGACGGTGGGATAAGTATAGTTGTCAGAGAAGATGAATATTTAATTGTTTGCTTTTACTTCTACACTGATATGGTATTCAGCTCTTTATGCTGCGCAACATATCAACAGGGAAGGTGGATGTTTGCATTGGCAAACAGCGCCCATTTAAAGGAGGAGTTATGGCTATATGAAATGTGGAAGATTAACAAAAAGAAATGGACCGTGGGTTCAATGTTCACCTTGTTGGAAATGTAATCTTGTCAAAGCCATTAGAAGTAATGTAAAGCAAGATGGCAGGATTTTGTATCTGAACTTGCACTACTGGGATTGCCAGGAGGTGGTCCCTAAATAACCGGGGAAAACACTGCCAAGCTGTCATGGCACACATCCAAAAAAATATTCATGCAGCAGAGCCATCTTGAAATGAAAGCACATGCAATATAAGCAGAAGTGTTAGCAAAGAGTTTAGTTACAGAAAATATGCCAATATACAAAGAATAGACTTTTATAGATGTAAGAAGACTAGAGATACAGTATACATTACTTGTAGAGGATTATATTCTACACAGCACAACATAACCATGCTGCAGACCTGCATTTATCACAATATCTTGCCATAATCAGGATTTACTTGAGGAGAACAAAGCAAAAAGTGTGCATAAACATTGCACAGTGGTAAATACTGAGTATGTCTGAGACCTAACCAGATGCATTGACATTTGTAGAACATTGACGTGGCTGTGATTCATAATGTAAATGTTTTGTTTTCATTAAATTAAAATTGTATGTTCTTAAAATCTGCTGTCACAATACTGTCATTTCTCTACAAGGGATCAAACGATTCCTAGCCTAATGCTTATTTTTCTAGCATGGTATCACAGTCTGCAATTGCTTCAACCAGTGCAATCACTACACCACCCATCCTACCTCCAAGCCAGAATAGATGTGTTCTGTCACACTTATTTTGCAGATTTCCCACATGTACACCTGTTTACTGGTGTGACTTTTGCAAAATGTCCAAATTTCTGGCTCATATTTTAGTCTGTTCCTCATAAAATTTGTGTTTCCGAGTAAAGTATCAAGGATTAAAGTCACTAAACAATGAAAAGCGTTAGAGTTTCAGACTCCATATCCTTCAGAAAATCCACACTAATGCAGAACCTGTTATTCTAGCAACTAAGTTTATAAGAGCAATATTTAAAATCTGTTCCTGTTTTTTGGGCCTTTGTCTCGCCCCATTATTTTTGTCTTTGTCCAGAATTCTTGCACTAAGAGGTTGAGAGATATGCCCACAGGGACATCAGCAATCATACTTATCATTTCAGTTTGTCATTATAAATTATTTCTGGATAGTAGGGTTGCAACTCTTTTATGAAAGAAGGGTATTGCTTTGTTACTGTACAGCTCTCTGTGATGCATTTATGCAAAATTTTCCTGCATTATTGCGCAGCTTTCATGGCTTGCATATGTTTGTGGAAAATGTCTCATAACTATCTTATTTGAATCCTTCTTTACATGAAAACTCTTCTTTGAAAGCTACAGAGTTCTCAGCTGCAGTAAAAACCTGAAATATTTTCTATTTATACACAGACCACAACTTAAAGTGGTATGTGATTACAGTAGCATTAAAATTAACATGACTTGCATGTATACCAAAGTAATTTAAAACAGACCTGCTGAGAGGTTATACGAATCCAGGTATTGGAAAAGGCTGGCATTCAGACTAAATAATACCATTAAAGTTAAATATACTGATATAAAGTGACCCCTTCTGTCCCAAAGGTATCTGCATTAGTGAGGAGGCTGACAGTATAGACGTGGCTACTCATTTATAAATTCTCAGGGCTCCTTATTAGTACATGCATGACAAAATGTAGGCAATGGCCGATTATTGCACCATGCAAATTATTTAAAACCGCAATTGCCCCATGTGATCCTGTTTGTAAGGACAAAAAGAAATAATTCTATAAAAATAACACTAGCATTTACCCATAAGCAATAAATCCTGTTCTATGTTTGCAATCCATACTATGTTTTATGTACTTAACAAGTTTTAACATAATACAGACACACTTCCACAAAACAGCTATTAAAAATTGACTGCATACTTGGAAAGGCAGCCCTATTTAAGCAATGTACTGTCTCGACCATTCAGATTATCCTATAGGACGTGATCACATCCTCCCTCTCCGTCCTCCCTACATGACTATTTTCATGTATGTTTATTATGCTGATATCTCTTGCTGTGATGAGTAAACCCAAGAAAGGCAGCTGGTCCTAACAATATTCTGGGGTGTGTGCTTAGGGACTGTGCTGACCAATTAACTACTGTTCACACTGACATATTCAACATCTCTCTGCATCAAGCCACAGTACCCAAGTGCTTCAAAAATAAAACCATTATACCACTGCCCAAGAAATTTCCACACTCAAGCCTGAATGACTACCACCCAGTAGCTCTCACCCCCACTGTAATGAAGTGCTTTGAGAGATTGGTCAAAGACTACTTAACATCAAGTCTTCCTGCATCACTGGACCCATTCCAATTTGCTTATAGAGCCAATCGGTCTATGGCAGATGCCATCTCACTGACACTTCACTTATGCTTGGCACACCTGGAGAACAAAACTGCTATGACCACATGCTATTTATTGACTTCAGCTCAGCCTTCAACATGGTCATCCACAACATCTGATTGAGAAACTGGTCCATCTGGGTGTTAGCACTCCTTTATGCAACTGGATGCTGAACTTTCTTATTGACAGTCCACAAAAGGTACACATAGGCAACAACACCTCTATGAGCATCACACTGAACACTGGAGTACCTCAAGGATATGTCCTGGGTCCCCTGCTGTTAACCATGCTGACATATAATTGCATCACTAGGTACAACACAAACCACATTAATAAGTTTGCGAATGATACTACAGTGGTGGGGCTCATCAGCAATGGTGACGAAAAAGTCTACAGAGAGGAGGTGTGAACTAACTGATTGTCTGGTGTGACAACAACAACCTGGCTCTCAATGTGAATAAAACAAAGGAGATCATAACAGACTTTAGGAAGAGACACAAGGCTCATTCTCCACTCACAATGAAAGGAGAAACAGTGGAAAGGGTGAAGAACACACAGTTCCTGGGGGTGCATATTGCTGACGACTTGTCTTGGTCAATAAACACTAATCACATTGTCAAGAAGGTGCAAAAGTGTCTTCACTTTCTAAGAAGGTTGAGGAGAGCAAAACTACCACCTTCAGTTCTCACAACCTTCTACAGGGGTACCATCAAAAGCATCCTGACAAGTAATCTCTTGGTGTGGTATAGAAACTGCACAGTTTCAGACTGTAAACCTCTCCAGAGGGTAATGAAAGTGGCAGAGAGAAATATCAGGTCCATGCTCCCATCTACCCAGGACTTGCACTCTGCTTGGTGCCTCAGCAGAGCCATGAAAGTAGCAAAGACTGTACCCATCGTGCCCATGGTCTGTTCTCATGTTTGTCTTCATGCAGGAGATACCGTAGCTTGCATTGCAATACCACCAGATTTAATAGACGCTTTTTTCCACAAGCCATCAGACTTCTGAACTCCAGTAATAACATACACTATGCTGGTCATTGAGGTCTGGAGTTGCAACACTGAAGTAATTCACAGACATATGCAATAACTCTATGTAAGCACAATCTTATTCCTTATTTGCAATATTAACAATGCCAGATTAACATTCTGCACAGTATGCCACATTAGCATTCCGTGCAATTTGAAATCTGTCTGATTCTGATCTGTGCAATATATTATCTGTGCAATATTTTGGGTACTGATGAAGACATGTAAGTGGAATAGTCTTGGTGCATCTCACTGTACTTGTTACTGCACTGAATACATGTCTTACTGTTGTTATTGTTGGTTTAGCTGTAGTATATGTGTTATTGTTGTATCAATATCAGTATATGTTGTATGCACATTGAGTTTGAAGTAACACAATTTTGTTCAGTTGCATTGCAGTGTGGTCTAAATGACAATAAAGTTCATTTTGACTTTTTGACTTTGACTCTTTCTTTTCTATGCACATTTGTGGGATTTTTATTTCTCAACAAGCATTTCATCCAGACCTTTCAAATGACAGTTCCAAGAAGGTATTAGTTTTGCTGTTGACTCTTCTGTTGAACACACAAAGTCTGAACTTCCAAGACAAAATATTAATTAGTAAAAAATTACAAGAAATTCCTAACCAAACTAGAATTTTCACTGTATGATTCCTTAAAATCTCAAGATAATGGGATATATGCAAATTAACCCTTAAGGCCATTAGGTGTTTCATCTTTATGGTAGTTCTGAATGTCAATGACTTTTTTCATTTTAAGTCTGTTAATGGATAAATTCAGCCAAATAAAGCCAAACACCACTAGCTGTGGACATGCATGTTTCAGTCTTCTTCTGACTTCATCAGTACAGCATAAGTGGACTGTTTGGTTAACCTTTAGAAACACAGGGTTGTTGTACCCGGCTGGTATCTATAACCACAGTGAACACTCTAGCTTGGCTAGGATTTTCTTGTTATTCATTACTAGTTGGTTTAGCTGTGTTGTGTTCACTCCTTTATTTAGTTGGTAGATGGTATATTTTGCAGATACATTACAAGTTATGGATTTGGCTTTATTGGTCTAAATTTGTCTACTAACAGACTTAAAAAAGTCATGGACATTCAGAACTGCCATAAAGCTAAAACAACTGATGTTCTTAAGGGGTCATTTGTATATATCCCATTATCCACTTTTACAATAAGTTTTAAGGAATCACGCAGTGAAAACTCCAGCTTGGCTAGGATTTTTTTATATTTTTTTATTAATTGGTAAGACAAAATACTAAGGAAATCTAAAAATAATATAAGACATTAAATGTTCAGATTAACAGTTGGAGAATAATACTTAATATGGTCTTTCTGTATCATCTTTCAGGGTGAATACGTATAAATGTTATACTGCATCAACTAATCTTGGATATTTACTGCACATTCTTAATTAGTATCAGTAGCTCATACTCATTGACAGTGATTTTCTGTTTTTCTGAGGAAAAGACATCAAATTCCAGAATCTAGACTTCCTGGGTACTCAAAAATGATGAATTTTCATGAATTTCATCAAGACAGATTACTCATTCATCTTAACTTTTATTTCTTCTCATCCTTATTAAATGCAAACACAATTGTACTATGTCCTTCCATTCACTGGTTGCAGTATTCTTAACAGCTGGGAGAGTGCCAAAGCTTAAGAAGAAACTTGGGTGGAGGAAGGACCAGAACAGCCCTCTAGGAAGCCATGAAGGATGGCCCTAGCAAAACCAGCTCTAGCTCTGTAGTGCTTGGTAAAACTATGCGCAGAAGTCCAGGTAGTTGCTTCAAGAATGCAGTTAGCACCCAACCCCTTGAAAAAAAAGCATCAGAAGAAGCCACAACTCTAGCAGAATGAGCCTTTACAGAAGAAGGAAGGCTCTTATCAAGAAAAGTATAACAAAAAGAAATAGCCTTTGACATCCAAGAAAAATAGTTTTTTGGATGCAGCTAAGCCTAGATTTAATCTTATCTAAATAAAATCTGAGTTGTCTATGTACATCCAAGGTATGGCAGATTGCAGAGAAGGAAAAAGTTAGACTAATGGACTGATTAAGTGACAACTCATTAACCAACTTAGGCATAAAAGGATCAGTAGACAAGGGCACCCTACCCTGTCCTTATGAAACACCAAAAAAAAGAGGGCAAGACATAAGGGCTTGAAGCTCAGGCACCCGTCTTGCAGAAGTAAGGGCCAACAGTCTTCCAACAGCAATGTTGCAAGGATGCTGAAGCACAAGGCTCAAAAGGAGCCTGGGTTAACTTCTTCAAAACAAAATTAAGATCCCGGGGGGGAGGAGGAAAAAGCTTCATGGGAGGCCTAATATGAAGGACACCTTTAAGGAACTGTTTAGCTTCAAATTTAGAAGCTAAAGGAGGTGATAAAAGCAGACAAGCAGAGATTGCTGATAAGTGGGCCTTAACAGAAGAATAGGCCATACCAGCATTGAGCAATTCACACAAATAAGAAAGAACCAAAGGAACATCCACAATAAGTGGATCCAGGTTGTGAGGGGGACACCAAACCGAAAATCTCTTCCCTTTGAATAAGTAGGATTTCCTAGTATTGGGTTTTCTGTCCTCCTGCAGGACCCTAAGCACATCCTCAGAAAAAAAGGTGTCTTTGTGAAATCAAAATCCTATCACCCAGTGCCAGTTGAAAAGCTGACAAGTGGGGTTGGAGGAGAGATTCCTTGTCTTTTATTAGTAGGTCCACCCCATGAGGTAACTTGTGATGACTGCTGTTGGCTAAATGCAGAAGAAGAGGGAACCAATGCTGTCTCAGCAAAAACGGAGTCACCATCAAGATTTTGGGACCATCCTGTTGAATTTTGAACAGGACTTTTGGAATGAGAGGAAGGGGAAGGAATGCATAAAGAAACATCCCCTTACAAAAAAAGAGAGGGTGACCACCTTACACACCAGAGGACCTGGGACTCTGGCACAAAATAGAGGAAGTTGTCTGTTCAGAGGGGAGGCAAATAGATTTCCTTGAGGAGTACCCCACTGGTGGACAATGTCCAGAAACAAATCCCTGTGAAGCATCCATTTGTGGGATTGAGTTAAGGACCTGCTCAGACTGTCTGCCACAATATTATGACCTGAAAGAATGTAAACTGCCTTAAAAGTCACTTGATACTGGACAGCAAGATCCAATACCAGGAGTGCCAGCCGACAAAGACGGTAAGATTGGGTTCCCCTCTGTTTGTTTATATACCACATCACTGTGTTGTTGTCTGTAGACACCTTGAGAGGTCCTGGGGACAAAAGAGGATGAAAAGCCTAAAGAGCCAGGAGAAGTGCTCTCATCTCTTTCATAATGTGCTCCTTCTATAGAAGAGGTGACCACACCCCCTGTACCTTTAGAGAGACAAAAACACTCCCCATCCTATGTCTGAAGCATCTGTGAACAGTTCCTTAGAGGGAAGACTGGGAAGAAAAGGGAGCCCTGGAAGTACCCTCTTTTCTGGGAACTAGAAACATTCTCCCTTTGGGACACAGGCACCACTTGAATAATATCCTGAGTCAAAAGGTGTCAAAGTACCTCCGGGGAAAAAGGAAGTTGTTCCAGAGGAGGCTGAGGAATACCCGTAAAAAGGGGGATGGGATTTCCACACCATGAAATACCCCTGGCGAATAATGAACAGAACCCAAGAATCTTGAGTGATCTGAAGCCAAACAGGAAGAGAGAGAGAAAGGCAAAGAGAAAGAGGAATGGGGCTGGGAAGAGACATAGTCAGACAGCGCCTGGTTTGTCTGGAAAGGAAGACTTCTGAGTCCCTGTAGTCTGATTAACCTTAGCAGGAGGAACCTGTTTGCCACTATTTTTTTCTCCTAGTAGGAGGATGAAATCACCTGCAAATAGGCTGGCTTATTAAGGTAGTTTCTCTGAAATTGTGGAACAGGAGAAACAAACATGTGTTTGAGTTCCTGGAAGGCCTTCCCCTTATTTTGAAGGGACTTAAATCTGCATCAGCTTCCCCAAACAAGTATTTAAGAGGGTCATACACTGACTTAATCTTGATAACATCAGGCAATGGTTGAAGCCAAAGCCAAGAATATCTCTTTAGCGCTGACCCAAAAGCAGCAGCCCTAGAAGAGGCATCTGCTACATCATAACTGCACTTGATGGAATGATGAACCACCTGTGAGAAAGTCCCTAACAGTGAAAGAGCAGAAGTTTTGCCCTCAGAGTTTCAGAAATCAGAAATAACTTGACAAGCCTGAGAAAGAAGGGCCAACACATACCTGGACATATGGGTCTGATAATTAATAGCCCTAAAAGCCAAGGAAGCTGAGGTGTAAACCTTCTTAGCTAGCCTTTCTATGTTTCTGCTGTCTTTATTAGAAGGCAGTAACTTGGGGGAAGGAAGCAATTGGGAGGGCTTGTTAGAGGCTACAGACACCACTGAGGGGTCAGCAGCAGGACACTTGTACAAAAGTTACAGTCCTCAGGCACCTTATAAAACCTACCAGGCTTCTTGGCAGTATGGGGCAGAGAATCATGAGCTTTAGAGACATTAGATAATGCATCCAACTGAGCAGACAAAACAGAAGGACTAGCAGACGGTTTCAGAGATTCCATCTGTAGCAACTCATAGTACCACTTATGGATTTCAGAGATCTGAGCACAATCCCAATTAAAACATTACATCATCCTGGAGATTGTGTCCCCAAAAGAAATTTCTCTAAAGGGCATATCAGGACTGTTAGATTCCCCTTCCTCTGATCCATAGTCCAAAGCAGAGGGAATTTGGGAAGAGTAAGCAAGGGATTCCTCATCAGAATCCAACTCCTCCTCAGAAGAATCCTGTTCCCTGGGCCTTTTAAGGGGAGTAGAGAACCAAGAGGTGGCTGGAACAGAAACTCCCTGAGGAGGTTTTAATGCCATCAAAGCATTAAACAAACCCTGAGTGAAGGCCTGCCACTCAGTCTGAAGGTCTCTAGGAGCAGGAGAGATAAGTTTAGCTTTTTGTTTTGTCTTTAATGGGGCATCTATCCTGTAAAACTTAGAAGAATCTGATCGAGGATGGCATTCAATAACAATAGTTGAGACTTTTTCCCTAACTAAAATTTGAGGAACACCCCTAGGCCACTTAGAAATAATCAACCATAACCATCCAAAATGGATGCCTGCAAAGCCTCATGGAATCTGCTGAAAGCCAGATCCCTGCTGGCCTCCAACCTGGCTGTGGCAGAGGAATCTGACAATAAAGCCAGGCAAGCCTCTTGGTTCTCACTGACCTCAGAAGAAACGTCTAGCGGAGGCTGGACAGTGGAAGATTCCAGTCTTGGTTTTATAACCTTCTTCTCCACTAATGGCTGACTCTTGTAGCGGGAAGTTCCTCCTATGGTATCCTGAGCGAGATGTTTGAGTCACTGATTCTCTAGATACAATAATAGGGAAGCTAGCCTACCATGTAGAGTTTTCTGTACAAAACCCTGACAAATGAAGCAGGACTTATAGTCGTGAGAGGCTCCTAGGCAAGATAAACACTGGCCATGGTGGTCTTTATGGGGAATCTGTCTCCTGCACTGGCATTTACCCTTCCTGGAAGACATTAATCTGTAAAAGCAACAAAAAGGTAAGAAAAAATAAAGCCACAATGGGGCACTTATCATCAATGGCTTGGAGACCTGTAAACAGGACAAAGGTATGCAGAACAATGATCGGAAGATGAGTTTGGATTGGCTGAAAGGACATAGGTGTTCACACTGACAATCCAGAGATTTGTTTGGACTGGCAGCAAAGAAGTTCTGTGGACGGTACATTTGGATGTCACCTTTATGCCCTATGCTATGTGAGGAGCAGGTCTATATTAGATAATAGAATGTTTAAAGGTTCGATTGTCATATGGTCGACACCATATGAGCTCTGCTTGACTTACAAAGCCATGTCTGACCCAGCTCTGTTAGAAATGCTACATCTAAAAAAAATCACAATCCCTCCACACCACACACTCCAGAGACCTCAACCTCATTCCCACAATAAGCAGAACATGCTAGAGGGACAAGATCCTCACCCAAAGACTGCCCATGCTCTGGAATAGATTTCCCATACATGTCAAGTAGAGCACCTCGCTGTCCCTCTTCAAGAGAAATCTTGATGAGTGGATGAGTAATAGAAAGTTCACCCCAGGATCACTCCAGTGGATCTACTTGATAGAGGCACTGGGAACTAATGTCGGGTGGCATGATGCCAGGGCACTTCTATGGGCTAGGCTTGTAAAGGCTCCAGGGCCATTAGCCTAGTACACACCTATGAACATATGTATGTCATTATGACTGGAACAAAACTATGTGTATGCATGTGCTTTTGGTGATACATATCCCTGTATCTATCGATCAGTCTATCTCTATATCTATATACATCATTGTATATTAGCCTTTGGTCTACATCTGACTCTTCAAGTTTGTGTATCAGTTTCTATATATCTACATCTTGTTATGTATTATGTATGCACATAAACACACATATACACAAACACATGCAAAATTATATGTCAAAGTAATAAAGATACATGCAACAACCATGAGGTCATACCTTTTCTACTGAGGAATTTTCTTCATTCATTAGAGCTGTTTTCTTGGAATTGTGTCTTGCTCTACTGAGCCTTTTGGAAACTTTTTCTTTCAGCATAGTAGCATATCCAATCTGCTCATAAATAGGGTTGGTAGTCATTTTTGAAATATATTCAGCAGCTTTGGATTCAATGTACAGAGTTATTAAGCCATCTGTTACTAAATCATGGATTGACTCAAATCTCTTCTCTCCCACAAAATGCTTCCCATCATAGAACAGGCGATAGTTCAATGTCTGATTACCAAACCTGTGGAAATTAAAATAGAATATCCTTAGTAAACCCTAAGTCAAAAAATAAACATCATTAATTAAAATGTGGCACTGTCATAGGATAATCCTCTCAAACACATGAATTGTCAAAATGAATCTGTTAGAGTTTTCTGAAGAGTTCACTTTTTTTATCAACACACATTGAGTTCCAGACATCATCTATGGAACATGACCTTGTAGGCAATATATATTTAAAGGTTGGTGGTAAGGATGTTCTGGCAATATAACTTCATCACAGCAAATAAAAACATGTCTGTATAGCCTTCATAATACTGCTCTGCTTTGTCCAATAAAACTTTCTGCTATCACCTGAGTCACGCTTTTGGAAAGAAAGATGACTACAGGTACTTCAACAAACAAACATCATGTAGATGAAGGCAAATAGATGTCAGGAAAAACACTTTCGCTTTCTTAGAGTCTTCAAAGGCATAATTTCTCTAAGTTTGTACATCTCTGATAATGCTGGAATTTGTACCCAGACTCTGACTGAAACTCTTCAGTAACTAGACAAATAGAGCAAAGAGTTATTAGGTATAAGAGATCTCCTTATCCCATGTACAGATATCAGATTAAAAGTCAGTAAAGTCACTTTGAAGGTAATTCCTCTAGAGTATTGGTGACTGGAATTTAAGAGACAGGCATCTGGTGTGACTAGGGAGTACAACTGTCTCTGCTAGCTGGAAGATAGAAATTATGCACATATCCAGCTGTCCTATCTAAGCAGTATTACAGTTAACATATACACAATGACACCGTACCTCTCAACTGCTTAGCACAAGAAAATTATAGACAAAGCCAAAAATAATGGGGGTATAAAGACACTAAAATAGGGACAAACGTTTAAAAAATGTTCTTAGAAAGTTGTTAGATTAACAGGTTTCCTTTGTGTCATGCATTTTCTGAAGAATATGACATCTGGAACTCAAATGATAATTTGCCAGAAAATATGTATACTTTATGAGGAATAGACAAAAAACATGAGACAAAAATCTGGACATTCTGTAAAAATCTGGATAGTTGACAGGTGTGAGCAACACACAGGCAATATGTAAATAATGTAAGTAGCTGTGTTGTAATTGATATCCCAGTGTTACAAAAGAACAGCAACTATAATACTGCCCCCCCCCCCACCACCACCACCTCACAAGCTGGAATAACTAACATACTTCAAGGAATGAAAAAAATAAACAGCCTGCTTTAATTAAAGAAATTACATAAAAAGTACATTATAAATGAATAAAAATGCACCTGATGTAATGTTCCAAGATAACGCAGCTTCACCTTTTCTTGTATTAAGGAGTTCACTGCAACCAGATTTCCCTTCTATATAATTTTATTACAAGCCGATATTTATTTATTTATTTATTTAAACAGCAAAAAAAAGTTCCCAAGCGAAGGAAACATGTTCAAAATAAAGGATGCAGATGAATAAAAACCGAACAATTTTATTCCAGTACTTGACAGTAATACGGTAAGCGCTTTCACAATAATTCAATATTGCTTCATCAGACCAGGAGTAACAACTAACATAAGTCCTTAAATAACACTGCTAGGCCTCAAAATTCAAAGTAACCACTCAGAAGCCAGCAAACCAAAATTAATTAAAATTTAAAGACAAAGTTATTAATTTCTATTCAAGGTTGAATGTGCAATGTATTTCAATACCATTTATAGCTTCAAAGCAAATTTCCTTATAGTTCATGTTTGTTTACAAATTCTAGAAATGAATAATGATATAAGTAATTAAAATGAAAATAAAGAATATATAAAAAAAAGAATATAAATATATATGAAAACACAAATATCAAGTACATATATAATAACTAAAATATATCTAATAATTAGATGTGAGTATATATGTACAACTCATATAAATATAAATATAAATATAAATATAGTGTACACATTTACAAACATTAAACTATATAACTCAACCATTATTTTTAAAAATTATCTGAACACCAAAAAGGAATACATATGCATAATGTGTATAACTTAACACATTGCTACATAGCACAACTACATATAAATGCATATAAATACTACAAGCCCTTCTTATACTTATTGACCCTTCTAGACTTCAGAACAGGTTTTAATGGGACACTGTCATTCAGACCGTGTCCCCTATGAGCCCCCAAACGTAAGATCCACTGCAGTTCTAATGTTTCTGTTCTATTAATAATATCTCCCATTCTTATATTTTCACCTACTGCTTGCAATACTTGAAATAAGAACGTGTGTTGTAAACCTTCTTTCAAACAATGTTTCGCTAGCACACTTTATTCTAAACCTTTATTAATACAATATGTATGATCCCTGATATGTTCTCTAAGACATCTATTTGTTTTGCCTATATAGAATTTGAAACAGCAGGTACAGTGTGCACAGTATATTACTTTCCTTATATTGCAATCATCTTGAGTTCTTAGTTCCCAGAGTTTCCTTGTTTCTGGGTGTCTAAAGAATCTAGACTCATCTATATGTTGACACTGTGCACATTTCCCACATTTTCGTGTCCCATTTACATTACATGATAAGCGAGGTGTTGTATTAGTATTTCCATTGCATAATAACTGTTTTAAATTCATCTTATTCTTATATATGAATTTAGGCTGATGCCCCACTACAGCTGCAGTTTCCGGATCTGTAAGAAGTATAGGCCAGTTCTGTCTAACAATCTGTTGTACATTAGAAATATTCTGAGCATAAGTAAAAATCAATGGTACATTATCAAATGTGGTTTCACCTTTCTATTCATAGGCCTATCACTATAATAAGGATGGGCACGGTCCATCCTCTCATTAGTCACCTATCTGCGAATTCGAATAACCTCTATTTTCAAATTCAATAGCCAGTTGTGTCATGCTTGATGTAAAATCATGTTCTTCACATGATCGCCGAGATACTCTGAGAGCGTGACCTTTCATTATTCTCTCAAAGGTAAATCTCGGATGCATGCTATTTCTATGTAAGTATGTTGGACAATAGCATGCCTTTCTATATAATTTAGTGGTTAAGAAATTACCCACTTTTTCTGCAGAGACATCTAAAAATTCCATTGATTTAATTGAATATTTCATAGTGAATTTCAGAAAAGGGCTAGTATTGTTCAAATAATCATAGAATTGTATTAAGGCATTTTCATCACCCTCCCAGACAAGAAAAAGGTCATCGACAAACCGTCGATAAAACCCTGTATATGGGTTCTGCTTGTTTAGTATAAATTGATATTCCCATTCTGCCATAACCATATTGCGTAAGCATTTGCACAGCTGGTGTCCATAGCGACACCAGCTGTTTGCCAATAGCATGCATTCTGAAAGATGAAGACATTATACTCTAATACCATCTCCAATAACATGCATAAGAAGTCAACACAATCAGAGGCTCAGGATACAACACACGGGAACAGCAAGTGCAAGGAACCTCCAACCTCTGTGAACCCACGAACGCTGAAAAAGTTGTGGGGTTACAAGGACAATTGATCTAGAATATTTCCAGGTATGTACTGAGTGACGCTGAAATTTCACTGTTGAATAAAGGGTTAGGGTTTATCCCTACCAACTCAGCTGATGTCAGCAAACTCTTAATAGAACTTTGTCTATTCTGAAGAAATGTAGCTTTGAAATCTTTATTTAAGATGCAAGAACATTCTGTTGGTCCTTGTTATAGAAAACCCAGCATTTTTATGCCTCAGCTTCCCCATAACGTTGAAATTTTTATCAAAGCATGTGAAAATGATATTTATGATGTTGCCTATAGTAATACTAGTAGTAAAAAAGGTAATTTGACTATATGCGAACATCAAGCACTTGATAAATTACGTAGTAACAGCGATATTGTAATTCAACCATCTGATAAAGGTGGTCCTATTGTGATATTAGATTCTGATTATTACAGTGTAACCATGCTTGAAATGTTGTCTAATACTACTACTTTTAAGAAAGTTGATTTCAATATTGTTGAGTCTTTAAGGAATAGGATAACGAATGATCTAATGGAATGTTTATCATCAGGCTTAATAGATAAATCTTTATTTGAATTTTTTATGGTAACTGAACCTCTAATACTTCAGATAAAAGGGTTACCGAAAATTCATAAGAATGCATATAGACCACCATTATGCCCCATAGTTGCAGGAGCAGGCTGGTTAACAGAGCCAATATTGGTATATTTAGATGGGGAATTTAAGGAACATCTTAATGAATGTCCCATAATACTAAAAAATACTGAACAGTTTTTAAGGGATTTATACAAAGAATATCATGTGAACCATAAAGTGGAATTTTTAGTGACCTTTGATGTCACCTCCTTATTTTTTTGTATTCCAAATAATGAAGGAATAAACATGGTACGGAAATTTCTGACGAGATCAGGAAAGCTAACTCCAATACGTGTTGACTTCTTATGCATGTTATTGGAGATGGTATTAGAGTATAATGTCTTCATCTTTCAGAATGCATGCTATTGGCAAACAGCTGGTGTCGCTATGGACACCAGCTGTGCAAATGCTTACGCCAATATGGTTATGGCAGAATGGGAATATCAATTTATACTAAACAAGCAAAACCCATATATAGGGTTTTATCGACGGTTTGTCGATGACCTTTTTCTTGTCTGGGAGGGTGATGAAAATGCCTTAATACAATTCTATGATTATTTGAACAATACTAGCCCTTTTTTAAAATTCACTATGAAATATTCAATTAAATCAATGGAATTTTTACATGTCTCTGTAGAAAAAGTGGGTAATTTCTTAACCACTAAATTATATAGAAAGGCATGTTATTGTCCAACATACTTACATAGAAATAGCATGCATCCGAGATTTACCTTTGAGAGAATAATGAAAGGTCACGCTCTCAGAGTATCTCGGCGATCATGTGAAGAACATGATTTTACATCAAGCATGACACAACTGGCTATTGAATTTGAAAATGGAGGTTATAATAAAGATGAATTTATTCGAATTCACAGAGAGGTGACTAATGAGAGGATGGACCGTGCCCATCCTTATTATAGTGATAGGCCTATGAACAGAAAGGTAGAAACCACATTTGATAATGTACTATTGATTTTTACTTATGCTCAGAATATTTCTAATGTACAACAGATTGTTAAACAGAACTGGCCTATACTTCTTACAGATCCGGAAACTGCAGCTGTAGTGGGGCATCAGCCTAAATTCATATATAAGAATAAGATGAATTTAAAAGTTATTATGCATTGGAAATACTAATACAGCACGTTGCTTATCATGTAATGTAAATGGGACACGAAAATGTGGGAAATGTGCACAGTGTCAACATATAGATGAGTCTAGATTCTTTAGACACCCAGAAACAAGGAAACTCTGGGAACTAAGAACTCAAGATGATTGCAATATAAGGAAAGTAATATACTGTGCACACTGTACCTGCTGTTTTAAATTCTATATAGGCAAAACAAATAGATGTCTTAGAGAACGTATCAGGGATCATATATATTGTATTAATAAAGGTTTAGAATACAGTGCGCTAGCGAAACATTGTTTAAAAGAAGGTTTAGAACACACATTCGTATTTCAAGTATTGCAAACAGTAGGTGAAAATATAAGAATGGGAGATATTATAAATAGATAAATAAATATAATATAATTAATAAATAACACGGATTATACATAACACATATACAAAGTTATACATATACATACATAAAAAAACATATATAAAGGAGCATAACTAGTACATAAAAATAGTAGAAAAAAAATAATTCCTTCATATGTTATACATTTATAGTCATGAATTTTGGTAGATGTGACTATGTCACTATTTCCAGCTTGCTAGGCACTGTTAAATGAATAGGTGAGGAGTTTGGGAACAAAGAGGTTATTAGGGTGAGAGTGAAAAGGTTGGACAGAGTATCTAGAGAGAGAAAGTAAGGTGATACGTGTGACGAGTGTATAGGTGAGATATGTTAGACATATATCAAGTAGATAGAAAGCATCTCCATTGAAAGATATACAAGTTATGTATGGGAAAACCAAAACAGTTAGATGTCAGCCATGAGTCAGACAAGGGAATGATAGTCAACCAGGAATTAGATAGGAGCAGAGCCAATAATTAGGTAGATGGGACTTTAGAAGTATTTTGAGCTGTGAGGGACTGGCAGTGGTTAGGATGTGCTGGGGAGTTAAGTTCCAAGTCATGGAGATTCGATTAGAGTACAGAGCATCTCCATAGTGATTGTTAGCTTTTGTAACTTGTGATAGTAATTGTCAGAAGATGACCTCAAGTGTCTTCTGTTAGACTGAGGTTGAAGTAGATTACAGCATACTGGACTCTTGTCAGGCTGGTATATTATGCCATAGGCCATTGTTAGTTGGGTGAGATTTAGGTAATTAGGTAACTCAAGTGAATTTAATTGGCATGAGGCAGTGCAGTGATGGGATCTATATGGTGAGTTTTGTAGCAAATCTGACAATCTTACTGTAACAAGTTTCTAGTTTTGTTAAATCTGTTTTCTTCAAGTTGGTGAAGATAGGAGAGTCACAAGGAAGACTAGAGAGTAGACGAGTCCGGGCAATAGACTGCTTTCTGCAGTTGGTGAGGCAAGGTTTAATTCTGTAAAGTAAAACTAGTTTAATATGGACTTTTTATGCTAACATACAAGTGTTTCGAATGTAACCCAGATTATTTATAGTTTATAGTTGTACATACTGTAAATATTGCATATTCTGTTAACCAAAGAGAAGTCAGTGTAACTGTATGAATTTAACTGTATACAAAGTTGCTTTTTGTCATTAGGAATATACAACTTTGTTTATTTATTTATTTTATTTATACTTTGTTGATTGACTTAGTCCCAGTAGACCATATACCTCTTTTCATGGGAGATTTGAGGTGGTATTCATACTGACTAGAGGAAATTTGGCCAGGGCACCAAGGAACTTCCCCCACTCTTTTTGATATGTGCTGTGGGATCTTTTATATATACATGATTTACCATCTAGTCAGGTAGATGGAGCCTTAGTTTAACACTGATATGCTATATTTTTAGAGAAATAAAAACAGCATGTGTTAAAAGTATGGACATATCATTTGTTTCACTACTTTGTTTTCACACAAACACCACTGTGTACCTTCCATGTGACAGGAGACTACACATGACACAAACATATATATACCAAGTTCAGAATCACACAACAGTGGGGAAATGTGTAAAGTGCCATTACTGCTGAAAGTGGATTTCATTGAAATTACTTCACACTACTAGCATGAGCTGAAAGTATCTTTGTATATCTGTCACGCTCCTACTCTAACAATGATGTCATTTCTTATGATTAGACTATTCATTTTCCAATCAGAGTTTATGTAATTTTTTTTTCTACATCTCATAAAGCTAAATTTATTAATGATAAATGTGAGACCACTTTTTATTGCATCAGGTATGCATTTTTTCACCAGGTATGTTTTATAGACCACAGAGCTTTAACATCTTTATTGGAGTACATGTGAGGATTAGTCAGTCAGTCAAAACTGCTCAGTTTTCATTCATCCAAACATTTAGTTATCCAGAGTCTAGTTTCATTTTAAATATGAGTAGAAGTGTCCAGAAAGAAATGTTTCATGTACAGAGTCTTGCAGGTCACAACCAGTGACCCACATTAAGATGGTCTCATAAATCCCACCACAGTAGCTTTTTCTATCCTTTTGCTGAAACCATGTTCTTACCATTGAATTTTGTACGAACTGACATTTAACACATTACTTTGTCAGTAATTCCTTTACACAAAAAAAGTGTGGGATGCCTTAGGGTCAAAACATGCGGAGAAGGTCTTAGGCATAGGCCGGCTAGGTGGATGCCTGGGCCACTGGTCCCATGTCTCTTAGGACACTTTCAGGTATTTATTTATTTGAGTACAGAAATGCAGCACTTCTTTACTATAAAAAAAATAAATAAATAATGGAAAAAGCTCCCCTACAACAGCAGTGAGATGTGTACTGCAGGGAGGAAGACCTGTTGATTTCATCATTAGCTTTGCTGTCCTGCTGTTTACCCCACCCATAATCTACCTTAACAACAAATCAGATAGATTGTGAGTGGGACAGAGAAAGAAGTCAAGAAATTCAAAACTGAGAGTCAGATGCAAAGAGATATCTTGGTTATGGCAAGAGTTATATTTTTTTCTTTTTTTACTGTTGCTACTGGCAGACAACCAGATCATTTGAATGATGGGGGCTGGCTAGTCCTCAGATGTCTCTGATTTTGCAGAATGTGCCTGATTTTGCCTAATTTGGTTGCCTTGTCTCTCATGCCTCTCAATTGACCCTATTTTTGGCAAATGTCCAGAATTTGGTCTCATTTATATCTTTCATCCATTCCACGTAAAATCTGTAGTTTTCTGGCAAATTAGTGAGCACTTAAATCACTAACTAATCACAGACATTTGAGTTTCAGACTTCAGTTCCTTCTGAAAATGCATGCTAATGCAAAACGTGTTATTGTAGCAACATTCTAAGTTTATGAGCAATATTTAAAATCTGCCCCTGATTTTGGGCCTTTGACCCACCCTTATTATTTTTGACTTTGTCCAGATTTCTTGTGCTAGAGGTTAGGAGGTATGTCTATCATATTTTTTTTTATTTCCTGGTAAACCACTAAATATTACAGTCAGTCAAAGATGCCAGATATTGGAGTTCTGTGCTTCTCTTTAGAAAATGAAGATTTTTGTTGATGGAAAATCTGTAGTTCTACTATCTAAATGAATTATAGTACCATAAAAATAGTGAGCTCTCTATGGTAAAAATATGTCTTAATAGCTGCTTTCTGCTCATTATTCTGACTTGCAGGATCAATGTGATATGTATAAGGAAACTTGGAATATTTTAATGTGTGGCTACTGTTTCCATGCAGCAAAGTTGAAATATAATCCCTGGCTGTCATTTTTTAGCTATATCTGATTGGAGAGGGTATCTGTAGAAAACAACTGTCCCTCTTGTTGTTTTGTCAGTTTAAAGAGATACCATCTAGTTTTGCAGGACTTGTATGCATTTGCAAAATTCCTGTGATTTAAGTGAAGTAACATATGCAGCAAAGGAGGCTGCTGCCCACCCAGCATCCCCAACCATATATACAAAGCTGACTATGAGGCTACTAGCACTAATGTGAAATGTGAAATATGTGTGAACTAACTTTGATGCAAAATGGAATACTTTAATGTCTGGCAACTGTATAGAACAAAGGCTAACTATATCACATGGTCATCCTCATCCATAACAATCATATGTCCAAATTATACACATACAAGGCTATCACTGCCTGGTTGAGGGAGAGGGCTGTCTTGATTAAAGTAAATTAATCTCTTATAATTTGCTCAATTTAAATCATATTTTAAAGTGGTATGGCATAAAATGCATTGCTGAACATTCTTCAGAGTTTTGGAGAACATGATGTCCCCTACAGAACAAGGCAGTATAAGTGGATTCTGGCATAGGCTAGCCCTTTACAGACATGTGCATATGAGGTCAATTTAATTTGTATGGAAGCAACTGGAGGCAATGTCCTCATTTCTTTAATTTTCTTCCCAAACTTCAGAGCTAGCTTGTGCTGGGCTGGGGACAGTTTGATCATTATTTCATTAGTTTCCACACAAATTTCAGAGGTGCACTCAGAGGGTCAATACATCTTGTACAGGAACAATGTACAGTCTATAACAACTGGAAATATCACTGTGATCACTTTTTTGTTTTCCTCACAGTCAAACATGAGATGCATATAAAAGGGGTAAGCTTTTGTGAGAGTATAAGAAGGCATGCTGTTTATGCATGCCTGACAGCAACAGGTAGAAATATGTTATATTTGTTTTTTCGATTTCATCCCAGTCATACAGAAAGGTGCATAGATGTTGGCTGTCCTTTGGAGTTTCGGGTGAGGAGGCATATTAGGTGTACATATGATAGCAGCACTTGAAATATACATGACTGTTGCCATTTGTGCATTCACTTTTATCCTAGTCTAACACCAGAAGGAGGGGGGGGGGTAGAAAGACAGATACCATTCCAGATATTATTTATGTATTCTCACAAACATTTGTCTTCTCATTTTTTGTGAACTGCTATTTTATCAGTTTTGAGCACTAAGCCTTATTTCTTCTGTGAAATAAAATTTAAAAAAAAGACTAAAACTCTTTCCTTACAATTTTTATTCAGGTCCTCATCTGCATGTCCTCCCCGCAGTCGAGTGACTTCTAAAGACATGCAGGTAGGTGCGTGAATGGGTGTGCCTTCTTTGAAGGCTGGGTGTCGGGCTGGAAACTCAGCACCGCAAAAATCCACTGCCAATCATTAGCAGACCAGAGTTCTGCTGTGGCAACCCCTAACTGGGAAAAGCCAAAAGACTTTTTTATTGAATCAAAATATTGGAAAAAAGCTCTAAAATGCATATAGGGGCATCTAGAACCTTCATAGCCTCTGGTGGCTTAGTGAACATCAGAATCAACTTAATGCAGTTACGTCTTCCAAGTGTAGTCTCAGTCATTTGGTGTCTGTTGAAGGGGTACAGGAAAAAGCATAGCTGAAGAGAAACACTGAACTTCTTTCCTTAATCCGGATTATTGTTCAGGCATAAAAAATGTTGAAATGCACCTCGGTGTCATCCAGACTGGTTGGTTAAATGGGTTGAAAGGATGCAAGGAAAAGCAAACGCCTAACTTAATGTAGTAACTTCCTCCTCAATCAGAGTACAGTTGTACCTAGTTAGAATGTGTGGAATGAATGAATGCAGGAAAAAAATAAAAGAATACAACAAATGTAGAAAAAAAAAGGAAAAAAGTAACCCAGGTGGTGTTGGTAGGCTAGGACTGGGGGCATAGGAGCACCAGATTATATGTGAGGGAGGGGGGAACACTATACTCTTTGCCTATGGTGACAGATCAGCTAAGGTTGGCCGTGAAGACAAGCAGCACACATTGTTAGTCCTTCATCAAATACTGCTGTAATGTATTCAAAGAATGCCAGAAGACACAAAAGGCAGGCTCTGGTATTAAAAAGTTAGGTGATGCTTTCCCATATTTAATAAAATCTGTCCCCCTGGAGTGCTGCTGGAAAAGTTCCACTGTGGCTCTTTACGTGATTTTGCTTAGAATATTGGTCAGGTTGATGGTTTTAAAAATATTTGGGTGTGACGTGCCCCCCCCCCATTAAGAACTGGTACTAATACAGTCTATTGCTGTACACCATGGCATGAATGCATTCTAATCTCTTGTTTAACACAACTAACAGGGAATTAGATTTCCCTTTATGTAAAGAAAACAACCAGGTATGTTGCCTGGACCCATGGAACTTGAGTATTAATTGTACTTGTGGTTGCACTTATATCTGTAATTATGTAACAAATTGTTTCCACTTTGGCAATAAGACTGTGAGATATGCCTTTCCTTATGGTAAAGTTTGCACAAAATTTTAAATGATGAATTTTAAATGGAACATTTCTAAGTCTAAAAGAAGAAAACTTTAAAGTTATGTTCTATGATCTTCCTTTCACCTACTCTAACACTGAACAGATGGCCTGCTCCTCCTGCAGCCTTTTGCTCCAATTTTCAGTCCATTTGTACAATGCCACATCTCTCTTCATTTTTTAGCTAATTATCTTCAGTATTTTAAAGTTGCAGTTATGCCACAGAAACAGATGAGTTATTCATGGTTTCCTTCCTCTAGGTAAATATAAAAGGTCTCCCCAATCAGTTTAGAAACACCAGTTTCCTAACATATGAGAATATACTAATAAAGACGCATTTTTAACAGGAAAGGTAAAAAGGACACTGTTTAAAGGACTGTGTGGGTCTGTTTGGGTGGTCTCAGTAGATGGACTAGTTAACGGATAGGCAGAGTAGTTTTGTGTATGGGTGGGGGTGGGGGTGTAAATTGATTACTTCTGTGAATGCAATTCAGTATGTGGGCATTAATGTTTAGTACGTGCACACACACACACACACACACACACACACACACACACACACACACACACACACACACACACACACACACACACTCTTTCTCTCTGATAATCAGATGTTATCTGACATTGTAATCTATTTACTGACTTTAAACATCCTAAAGCAAGTGTTTCTCAATGTTAGGTGCTGATGATTTGAAATAAAGGAGTAAAATCCTGTAAGATGCAGGGAAAGGGAAAGACTGCACCAACCTAGGCATGATGGCAGAAAGCAGAGCATTGAAAACTCATTGCTTTGGGCCTGAAAGTAGCAAGTGCAGACCATTGATGTCTGTTGTGTTGCCTTAAGACATACAGCTATGAAAGTATCACTTTCTTGGCTGGACCTGACCAAACAAGTTTCTCACAAGCTTCAAAATACTCAGTGTAGACAAAGTTTGAAGGGTAGATCTGTAACCTTAAAATACAACCTAATCAATTTGGCTGAGTTTACTACCAATGCTATAGATTTTTGATATGACCTTTTTCAGTGTCACATTACAAATAAATGTAACAAAATATTTATTTGTTGTGTAACAAAAAATAAATTTTCTTTCTTTCTGAATATATCATTTTGGCCTGAATCTTAAAAGGAAACTGCTTTTACATGCATGTTGTGGTGCTCTGAAAAGTTATCTTTACTGTAACATTCTAGCTAAAATAGCTAATCAGGTCAGTATGTTATGAGGCACTTGAACAGGAAGCAGCAGGGATACCATAAGCTAGAAGCAGCAGATAAGAAGGAGAAGAAGACAGCACAAGCAGGTCAGCAGAAATACAAAGAAAGCCACAGGTCAAACAGTCATGACAGCTCCTTTTAGAGCTAATGCCCTGCGTGGGGACAGATAAAGCTAGCCTGGGAACACATCCGTTAATGGAGGGTAGGTAACAGAACAACAGCTTCTGCACATCCTGAGACAGGATGTGGTCAGGTTGGGATTTCTGTCTGGGAAGTGAATCCTAATGTTTGGTAACATTTCTAGTCAAAGCCAAGATAGGAAAACAGCTTATAGGGAACTCCTTATGTGGGAAACTGCAATCCGTTTACAGTCATTAAAGACCTCTACAGGACATAGACATCGGTAACAGGCACAGCAATGAAACCACATATATTCCTTGTCTTGTCTGTTTTGAGTCTCTTTTTTTTTGGTTGGCAAATCAGTCTGGTGTGTTCAAAGAAAGTTAGGCAACATCTGCAGACAGGAAATTGGACAGAAGCAGCAGAAAAGAAAAAAGAAAAGAGTCAGAGCTAAAGATCTATGAGCATCAGCAAAAAGTCCCAAGAACAAAGCACATCCTGTAGGGTAAGTTCCAGCATAAAAGCAACTGCAGGCATTGGACCAGTCCACTGATAATGGAAGGAGAGGCTGTCAATCATGTCATCCAAGGCTGACAGATATTGGATCCCCTTGGAATGACACCAGGAACTAAGCCAATTGTTGAAGTCAATTAATTTTTATTGGTATTATGGTATAATTCTTCGTGAAGGTAGGATGCTGCTTAGGGCTAGGGTCATACCTGCCTGGGGTACATACTCTGAGAGCTCAATCATGTCTCTTTTCATATAATCCAGGGAGGTACGTCTCAAGTCATTCACATCAACATGGACAGTGACTGAGTCATACTTGTACCTGTTGTGGAGTGACTTAAGTGCATGCGTGATGTGTCAGATTCTGGCACCTGACAGACAACTGACCGTGACCTTCTCCCTGTTGAGCCTGGTGAAGGTGACAACAGTGTGTCTCACTATTGATTCACCAATGACTAGTATGTTTGGTTTATTGTTATGCCTTAAGGGCAGTGTTGGTTTATTGTTATGCTTAATGGGCTGTGTTTGTGAGACACTGGTGTGTTGTCTATTGTGTGTGATGTGTTTGGTGTTGTGTGTGAAATGTTTGTGAGTGTGTTTTGGGGGTCTCTGTTGTTCAGGTAAATTTTTATTAAGAACCCCTGCATAGGTGGGTGGCTGTTGTTCTTGGCTATGTGATGTGAGCGGTGTGGTGTTTGTGCTGGCAATCTCTTCTTTGTCAGGAGTACTGACTGTGGTGTGAGACAGCATGGATTCCAGGTTATTGATGTAAATGCATCTCTCGTAAGTAGAAGAATTATGTGCTAAGAGAAGAGGACTGTCCGTGAACATGAGGCAGTTGCTACACTGTCTCACTATGACCACGTTGACCAGGCTGGCAGGAGAAACTAGTGGGAATTGTCCAGACATAGTATTTTGAATACTTGGTAGACTTATGGACAGCGGGTTTTGATAAGGGTTTGTCCACAAGAGTGTAGACCACAAAAACTTTAAATGTAAAATAAATGACCTAAAGCACAAGTGCTAAAACCAAAACTAAGATGCTTAGAATAGCTGATAAATCTAATCAGGCTACTAACAAGCAAGCAGCAATAAATGCAGAATAAAATCACTTAAACACTTAAGAGCACACAGAATAGCAAAATAAGGTAATAAAGTAAGTGGAACACAGTTACAGTAAGAGCAGCTGAATAAAGTGTAATTTTTATTTTTAATATCAAGTGGAGAGGGAGGAAACAGAACAAGACTAAGAGACTACAGAGGTTGTCCTTCCTAAATGCTCTCTTTGTGCACAGTAAGATAGATGAGACAGGACTGGTAGGAGTGTTATTGAATAGGTAATGAATGATTAGTTAATTAGGTTATTGATTTTGTTGAGTGCGTGTACTTAAATGTTGCTGTTATGGTGTTTTCTTATTCTGAAGAAGTCCTGTTGAGGATGAAAGCATTCAGTGTATTAAAGGAGTTTTGCCTCTAGACTTGCCTTGGTGATTGTTATGTTTTAGTGTTATAACTGTGCAACTCTTCACTCTTGCACTTTCTGTGGTTTTAGTTTCTTTTTTGTTTTAGTTCTGGAGTGAAATGGCATTTCTGGAGGATTGTGATTTAGACACTACTTTCACATTACACTCAGTGCCTGGTGATTTATGCTCTACTTTAAGTAGTTTAAGGAATTGTTTAGATTGACTGCAGTCATCCATCAAACTGTTTTCAGGACAATTGAGTCAACAACCGAGTCTATCATAGTTACAGATGTACCCACAGAATTCCAGTGAAGCCTCAAATAATTCTCAGCCAGTGGCTTTTATGGAACAGGCTGACAACAGTGCTGCAATGAGTTTCACCTCAGGCTTAGACTGTTTTTTTGCTATGTTTGTGAATTAATTTGATCAATCTGGCTCCTTTATTCCTTCTACTGTTTCGGATACAGGAAATGTGAACACTCATCACTTGTTTCAAGATTTTGGTAAGAAACTATCTAGATACCAAAATCTGATGTGTAATCATTTTTATTTCAAAGACTGTATTTCATTACGGATCGTCCCTAAAGGCCCGAGAGTTTTAAAGTTCCCTAATAATGGTCTTAGTGCTGACGATCCATTTTTTGCTAAATCTGTGGAATTTTTCAACAGAATGGACTGGATTTTCTTCAGATGTTCTTTGATTATAATGAGAACAAAATTCAGCAGCTTAATTCTGAGTTGAAACATTTAGATCAACTCATTTCTAAGCACATGCATGTCAATCATGTAAGAGCAGAATTAGAGGGTATTTTCACTAACTTGCATTGAGGAGCCCTTACCATTGTGTGGTGCAAGAAAAAGAAGATAACCAGGGATCAGCTGGCTTACAAGGAGGGTTCGGCATTGCCAGTTCTGGTTTCTCAGTCGAACAGTTAAGTGCCGAAGGGTACTGGAGAAACATCTCAGTCTGTTTTTGCTTCTGATTCTGTTACAGAATTTCCTCAGCTTGTTCAGTCTGGAGGATGTTTTTTATCCAAAGAACTTCCAAGAAGGTCAGAGAGGATTGCCAACCAGAAGAATTCTGTCCCCAACTTCAGTCAGCAGGTTCTCAGGGACATTTTCGCTCACTACGAGGGGCAGCAGTTCAAACAGAGGAGAAGGGACAACTTGGAGAAGGGACAAGTAGGCTCCCATGTTTCAATAGTGAATTATGTTTTGACTCCTAATTGTGAGGGTTTTGTAGACAACATTTTTAATTTTGATAAAGAAAGTTTCATCAAGACACAAATTGACTTACTTAAAAAGGGTTTGTCTTTTGTTCCTAGTGTTCAAGCTAGTCTGCCTCACACTCTTGTTAAGATAAGGCTTTTTGCAGGAAATTAAACTTACAATTTTTGTTGAAAGATATAAAAAACTTGAACACTTCATGTTTAAGAAAACCTAGTGCATTTAATTCGCCACTCCAGTTTGCTAAGACCAATGCGAAAGGGATATTGTGAAACTTGTTAACAGTTCTCCTTAGCACGGATTTTTTAACTTTCGAAAGATGAAAGAAAGCATTTGTTTAATTTTGAAAAAATAACTGATTTAAGGATTATGAGAGCCAATACTGGTTCGGGTCTATATTGGATCCTCGAACTTTCAAAAGTTTGAGTGTCATATGGTCGAAACCATATGACTGAACTTTTGAAAGTTCAAACGTTTTTACAGAGATTTCTGTACTGCGCGGAATGGGAAGATTTCCCTTTTCTGCACTGTAGTGCGATCTCTGAGTTGGTATATTTAAAGGGGGGTGCAGCAGGGCTTGCCCCCTGCTTAAAATGTTCAGGTAGGTTATTTGTATAGTTTTTTTTTTTTTTTTGGATGTTCGAAGTATTAAAAGTTTGATCATATGGTGTTGCCCAAACTTTTAAAAGTTCAGTCATCCAATATAGAGCCTACTGGTTCAGGGCTGCTCATTCTGTATCAGACTGATTGTATTACTGAAATGTCCAAAATGGTTCACAACATTTCTGACTACAATACAGTGACTTTAAATGAGATTTATGCTAGTTGCAAATAAATTTATAGTTATACAAATATATTTACAGCTTTTTATTGGATTTATTAGTCAATGAAAGTATTACATACGAGTGTTTCCAGTTCATGCATGTTGAATTTTCTAGACTGGATATTATACATGGTGTTCTCAAATTACACAGTCAAGCATTTCCCTTGCCATTTAGGCCTATATTGCTGCAGCTTCAGGCAGTATTACAGAAGGGATTTTCCTTTTTTTAGATTATATATTAAACCCTTTAGTTCAAAAGTTAAACAGTTATATTAAAGACTCTTGGGATTTCCTAAATGTTTTAAAGGAAGTCCATGTGAATTTGTTTTACCCCACATTTTTCACCCTTGATGTTAAATTTTTATACACAAGTATCCCCATAGATCAAGGGGTGGAATTTTTGAGACCGTTTCTAGATAAATTCACAAACTTTTCTAGCTCATTTATAAACACTTATTTATTGATGGAAGTAATGCTGGAAAATAATTTATTCTGCTTTAATGAGGAATACTACAAGTGCTAAAATGTGTAGCTGTGGGTGCTACTGTTGCTCCCTCTTTCGCTAACTTAGTCATGGGATGACAGGAATGCCAGATTCTCAGTAAAATTTCTTTTTACAAACATGTAATGTTTTACATAATACTTATTGATGATTTATTTTTTATTACCCATGTTTCCTCTGAAGACGTCATGATGTTTGTTGAGCAACTGAATTCCAGTACTGATTTTTTGATTTTTACTTTGGGCAGTGTAGGTTAGAGTGTATCATACTTAGATAAAATAGTGAGCTGGGATTTTGTTCATAAGAAGAACTTAAGTGAAGTTTTTAGGAAACCTTGTTTCACTAATAATTATTTATTTTGCACTAGTGCCCATCCTAAATTTATGGAGAAACACACCCCTAGAGGTCAGATGATTAGACTGTCTAGGCTTATGACAGATGATAATGTTTTTTCAGATGGAATTCAGAAGTTAATCAAATTATTTCTCTGAGAGAGGCTATAGGTTAGATGATTTAAAGCACAGTGCTGATGAGATTAAACCCAAAAGAAATTATTTTTCCATCCAGTTCCAGCTGATGTTTTTTGTAATAAAAGCATCAGTGATAATTACAATTTCAAGAACACTTTTTCACTGCAAATGACAGTTGATGATGTTCTATGAAAAAAGTTATTCTTAATAATTAGAACATTTTTATAGGCAATTCTGATGTCTATAAAGCTGTTGGCTTTGGTCCTAAGTTTACATACAAGAGATCTAGATCTACTAAACACTTTGTTGAAAATGAGAACATATTTGCACCTCTGCTACACACTGACAAAAGCCAATGTATGTACAGATGTGGATTTTGCAGTGCTTGTAGTTTTATTTTGGGGGGCCCAAACATATTTTTTGCACATCCAAATAAGGCCTTTAAAATTAATGGTCATTTTTATTGCAGTGCCATAGGTTTAGTGTATGTTGTGATCTATTCTACTTGTGATGCATTCAAAGATGAAATGACCACTAGGAAACTTTCAAAAAGAATTATGAAGCATTTATAGGTGATTAGGAGATTGAATAAGACTAATGCTTTGTTTAAGCACAGCAGTATTTGCAGGAGTTTCAAAAAAAAATATTTTTTTATACTGGATCATGTACCATTAAATTTGAGAGGTGGATGTTACACCAAAGATTTAAAAAGAAAGGAAACTTTGTGACAACTTAGATTACAAACAGGTAAATCACCTGGTCTGAATGAATATATTATCATTTTTTTTATCCTAGTGTTTTTACCTTTTAAATGTTTCAGCTGTTTAATTAATTTATTGAATTGATAATGAATGATTAATTAGGTTATTGGTTTTGATGAGTGTACAGTTTTAAACAGTGTTCTCATGGTGTTTTTTGTTTCTGAAACATTTAAAAGGTAAAAACACTAGGATAAAAAAAATGATAATATATTCATTCAGACCAGTGATTTACCTGCTTGTAATCTAAGTTGTCACAAAGTTTCCTTTCTTTTTAAATCTTTGGTGTAACATCCACCTCTCAGATTTAATCAATCAATATTGATTTTTAATTTTTAACTGTTTTTTAATTATTTTTTAATTTTTAAATGTTTTTTAATTTTCAAATGTTTTTTAATTTTTAAATGTTTAAATTTTTATTTTTGTTTCACTGGAGCTTTTCTCTCCGGGCCTCTACTGAAAATGGAAATATATCCAGTTAGACTAGCCCGGTTAACAAATGTAAAATAAATAAATAAATAAAAATTTTTATTCTGAACAAGTCCTGTTGAAGATAAAAGCTCTCAATGTATTAAAGGAGTTTTGCCTCTAGACTCAACTTGGCTTGGTGATTGTTTTGTTTTAACTCTGGTAAGAAATTTCTTTTCTTTTTGGTCCTCCACTATGATTGATGGAGTGATAGTCTAGCAACTGCCCAGAGTCCTAAATGACCTAGATCTACCCTAACGCCCTTTAAATCCAACACTGATGAATGGATGAGGATCCAGAAATTCATCCCTGGTCTAGTAGCTCAGTCCTCAGACCTTTATGGATAGAGAGAGCAAGTTGTGGGAACTGCAGTGGCTATACACACTTCTGAACTTAGATATATTGAAAATTGGCTCACCAGGCCAAAATATGGACATCTAACTAGCATACAATTTGAAGAGCAAATAATACATAACTAATCCTACTTCAAGTAGGGTTATGGGATTCTACTTAGAAATACAAACGTCTAAAAAACTGTGAGTGGCACAAACATAAGCAGATTATGAACAACACAGTATAAATTCTGAAGATTTTAATAAATGATGCTGTAAAAATTTGCCTCACAAAATGATTTATTATTATGTCTGAAAAAGGAAGATTTAAGGTGTGCGTCCTTTTTCTTCAAAATTATTGGTGCCACCAGTATATTGGTCATGTAGTCTTGGTTTTCTGTGTACTAAACAGTTTTAAAATCAAATCTGATGGGTGGCAATATTGAGAAAATTATTTGAAAGGATAAATCAAGCCTGAAAATAGGTACATTACCTGCAAAAATCAACACATCAGGAAAAGCCGTAAATCAAGCCCGAAAATAGATACGTTTCTCCAAAATAGGTACAGTTGAGAGGCTGTTTCCTAATGGCTTACTTGACTGACCTAGGTCAGCCCTAATGGCCTTCTATGCCTCTATGAACAGAAGGCAATTTGTTAGAAGAACGTAAAAGTGGTATCAGTGGTGAACTACTCAAGCAACAGATGTGTTTTGTCTGAAATGATCAGTAGAATTACTAGTCATGTTTTAAGTTTCTCCTCTTCTGTTACTTCGTTTCATAAATGTTGCAATAGTTAAATAGTCAAATGGCATTCAGTACCAGCTATTCTGATCAGCATGGACTAACTTCTTTTGTCTCCTTCACTCTCCCATGCTGATAAAACTTGGTAACTGCTCCTCGCTGCAAAACAAGCAAGCGTGTTAAATAAAGTTTTATGTGTCATAACATTTAAATTCAAATTTTTTTCCTTCTATCTTCACTCATTTTCTAAAAAAAGTGCTCTGCTTAGCTGCAATCCATTAAATTCTTTCTTTAATGAAACATCAGGAATCAGAAGGTAGTAAGTGATTCAGGATAAGACCAGGCCCAGGAAGCAATTATCATTTGAAATACGTGAATAGCTCAATATAAATCTTTACCAAATAATCAGTAGTTCATTTCCGGTATTTGATAGTCAGATAGCTATGACAATTAATGATCATTTTTACAGCAACAGATGTACTTCAGCTCTATTAATTCAAGATATCTCTTCAAAAGAATAACTGAGGTAAATTACATAATTAAATAATTTGTATACCAAACAATTGGCCTCTACCTGCTACTTGCATTCAGGCTAGCTGAGCACGTTAATGTAATTTTGCAACATTAGTGGAAGCCTAAATGTGACACTGATAGTAAACTTGTGGAGGGGATTCAGTAGACAGTAATCAAGTTCTTGGAGTGTTAATAAATGCCACTGCAAAGCCCCTGAAAGTGACAGTGACAAGGACCCAGTTACTCTGAGAGTGACGTGAATCATCACTAAGAAGGTCTGTGTGTACTTTGCAACAGATTAGTGCAGAAAACTGCTGTCAATAATATGGATCAACATGACCTATAGAGAGACACTTTTCCACCCCAGATTTGGATAGCCTGGAATGACACAGATGAAAACAGAACATACATATTACATATTTTGAACTGCCCTGTTCCCTTTGTGGAAGGAAACATCTGACTGTTTCACTAATGGATTTATTAAACCATGAATGCACAATCTATAAAAAGCATAATGGTTAACCCAAAGGGCAAAATGCTAATAGTATCAGTATTAACTGCTCCCCTAGACTGCCTCATTAGCATGCACCATGGCTACTGGGGCTGCCCTCCATGCCGATACTGCTACTAGTAGGAAACCACAACAGCAGGACAGTCTATGAATCAGAGAGGGTTACTATGCATGTGTGTGTGGGGGGGCTAGACACTGGTGGTAATGCTTTCTGCACACTGTACCCTCTTCTGAATGGCATCCAGGGTTCCTTGAATAATCACTTACTTAATGGACAAAGCTCTTCACTTGATATTTTAGATTACTGTTATTCTTAAATATATTTGAAGAGTTATCAGTTTTGTTTATTTTTGGAAAGACAAATAAACTGGTTGCAGAATTCAAGATATTTCTTACTTGTAATGACTTCTTACAGGACAAAGCAACATGTATCAGGACCTCATCTAAGCACTAACTACTCTGTTTTGGCCAATCTTTTTATACACATACACACATATGTGCGTATGTAAATATTTTTATACATATATATATATATATATATATATATATTTATATATATGTATATGTATATATATATATATATATATATATATATATATATTATGTATATATTTATATATGTATGTATGACATGGTTGCATTTCACTATGTTGTCACATGGTTTTCTGGACAAAGTGAACTGCAGTATGATTTTAGTGACTGCTCACTTTACTGACAGTTATTTTGTTAGCCACTTATTTTCTTCAGGACAGGTAAATGAGTTGATGTAAGGCAAAGGAGTATATATGTGAGACTGTTTGGAGTTTAGGATTAGAATAAGGGATAGGTAAGGGAAGAGGTTTTATGAGTGTGTACCTGCTGGACTCTGGGGTTAGGTTAGAGTAAGGACCAGGTAAGGGGACAGGTTTTAGGAGTGTTTGTGCAAGTATTTATGAGTTTGGGTTAGAGATAAGGCTAAGTAATGTTATATTTAGTTTTTTGTGTGTGTGTGTGTGTGTGTGTGTGTGTGTGTGTGTGTGTGTGTGTGCGTGCGTGTGTGTGTGTGTGTGTGTGTGTGTGTGTGTGTGTGTGTGTGTGTGTGTGTGTGTGTGTGTGTGTTTATGTATGTGGTATTTGTCCCAGCCGTCTTCTGTAGTGGTAGTGTTATGGGAAGGGTTTTTCTAAGACACTAGAGCTGGTGTGAGGGACAGGGTTAAGGAGTATGTGCATTAGTAAAGTGCAGCCAACTACTTTACAGAAGACCTAACCCTAACTCACACCCAGTCCTACCCCTAACCCAACCCTACCTATTACCTTAAAAAAAGCATTCCCACAATACTACCATTACTTATGCAAATTATGTCTAATAGTGCTGTTAAGGTTTGTTATTGTTTGTTGGTTAATTTAGAAGTTAAACTAATTGTAAATGAAGACAGACTGTCCTTTTTTGCAATTGATTTAATGTGGGGTTTAAGTGTTTCTTGTTAGTATTATATATTAGGGACTTTAACTTGCCAGTATTAGTTACTGTCAATGTTTTGATGTTGGTATTTTGTTGCATCTGGATTTTTAAATACAGTACATACATACATACATACGCATACACATATACATATACATATATATATATATATATATATATATATATATATATATATATATGTACACATATATACAAGTCAAGAACCTATAATCAGCTTGATGGGGAAGTTCAAAAGGTAACATAAGCAAGCTCTCCAGTACAAAGTTGAGATCCCAAGCAGGAACAACTTGTTTATAAGAAGGTCTCAAGTGTAAAACCTCCCTCAGCAACTGTTTTAGCACAAACACAAAAGAAGCAGGAAGATCCATGGGCAGACGTGCCGAAATGGCTGCAAGATGAACCTTCACAGAGGAATAAGAGAGGCCAGAGAAAAGTAATTCACACAAATATTTGACCACCAGTGGTACAAAATCAATGATAAACACCTGCTTGCTGGTTAAACACCAACTAGAAAGTCACCTGTACTTGCATTATAGGATTTTCTAGTAGCAGCAGGCTTTTGTGCGTCCTTTATTACAAGCTGTATGTCATCATGAAATAAGTGCCTAAAATCTATTAGATTTGAACCATCCAGGCAGTCATCTGAAGTTGACTTATACTGGGATGTATCAAACTCCACCATCTTATGTGAATAGATCTAGTCAATGAGGAGGTTTGTGGTACTTGCCAAAAGGGGAGCACCAAAATGACTTTGCGGGTATCCTTCTGAATCTTCTGAATTAACCTGGATATCAGTGGACAGGGTGGAAACATATGATTAAAGAAAATTCCTCCACAGGAATTAATATTTTCCTCACACTCAGAGACTTGGGAGTCTGTAGGCAAAGAAGCCCTACCTTTGACAAAGCCAGAATCATCAAAACCTGTTTACTCAGGAATTACTTTTCTGGGGATGTTCACTTTTACTAGCTTCTGAGTACCAGTATTCATTGTGTTAGAGATAAGGCTAAGTAATGTTATATTTAGTTGTGTGTGTGTGTGTGTGTGTGTGTGTGTGTGTGTGTGTGTGTGTGTGTGTGTGTGTGTGTGTGTGTGTGTGTGTGTGTGCCTGGACTGCCTGCCTTGCCAAGGTAAAAAATTAATCTTTCTTAACCGTAATTACTTCTTCAGATGAACAATGCTTAAGCATTTGTTTTTTTTCTAAATACGAGTTCAAGTGGAAGAAGACCGACTTGAAGGATGGGCATCCACCTGGTCTAATGGTCTCCTTGCCTGGTTACCCCAAAAAGAATATCCCAGACTATCTCCCAGACCTAGAGAAGATGGTTCTCTCATGCCCTTATTGGGCACCGGAACAGCCAAACTAGATATGCCTTACCCCTGTACATGAAAGGATTATACCATAGGAAGCCAGAGAGTAAAGTGAGTGGTCTGAGGATCACAAATGGCCACTGCAGCGTCCCCATTCCCAGCGGAGTCATAAACTGAGTCCTTAATTATGGCAAAGGCTCCTTGGTATGTGACTTTTTTTCTTTCTAGGTACAACAGGAGAAAAAACAGCACACATGGAGTAAGTATCTATACTGTAGCCGAGGAAGAGAAGACAAAAGCAGTAAGCACTGCTGGACCAAGTCAGTTGGAAGGCAAATTTTCAGGGAGTATTCATAGTAGTGCAATTATATTCACAACACTTTTCTCATTCCCTTTACATGAAAAAAAGCACAAGAAGAACACCAATTCCCTATCAGTACTTTCAAACACTCAAACACACTGAAAGAAAAGCAATACGGCAGGTTGGTTGTAAGAAAGTGATTAAAAGCATTACAATGAAGTGTACATTCCTGCCCATCCCTAAGTAAATTTTTTTTGTCCCCAAAAATTAAAGTTTACACAAGCAATACATACATTTCTTAGAAAGGAATCCCCAATTAAATCAACCGACCCCTGTAACTAAAAGTAGTGGTTCCGAACAGGAAACTTCTGATTTTGTGAAAAATAATGAGTTTCTTAAAGGCAAAATACTGCTTTTAGTAAAAAAATAAAATATATTATTTCTCTTAAAAAGCAATAACTTCTGTATGTGGGGGGGGGTTCTGAATGGGGACTTATCTGCCAGAAATTAAGCTCTTAGCCAATTGTTGCTCCTGTGAAGCCCAAGCAATGCTTCGTCTCAAGAAGTCAAGAAAGCACTAAAGAAACCTTCACTCTTGATTTCTTATTTCCCTCCTTTGGATTAGTTGATAAGCAGTCAGACTGAAGGTGTGGGGGAGGGGATACAGAGCTTTTTGAAGTCAACCAGTTGTTTTCTAGTAAGGAAACATCCCCCACATAGCCTAATGCTACTGCAGCAGTGAGAATGACGACTATCCCTATCCATTTTACAGCTGAAACTTGTAGCAAAATGTGCTGGCAAGTTTGAAAGACAGAGCTTTACCTTTCCCAATGTGATATTTTTTATGTAAGAGAGCTAGATTCCATGTCTCTTTTCTTCTTACGGAGATAGCTGTTCATTCCACTGTTTCTGAAATTGTGTAAGGAATGCTTGTTAGACTTTTAGGTTTGCAGTTAGCTATATGTGATTTATGTCTATCTTTGGTAAAGATACTGCTATGGCTAGTTTCCAAATGTCAGGTGACATGCTGATTTACAGATAGCATTGGCCTTACTAAGCAAACCTCATGTGACTTCTTGAATGCTCTAATATGCCATGTTACATGATAATCTACCATATCTCTCCAGCTTTTCCAAGTATACTGTGTATAGACCAATTAAAAAGGGGGATCTCAGTTAGCTGGATAAAATATCTAGACTATCTGTTGTTGCTATACATGCTCCCTTATTACATAAATTGCAACATGGATTTGTTTTTAGTTTTGTTTGTATAGAGATAGTAACATATGATGCTATTTCGACTTTTGGCCACTATTTTTTTAATTTGATTTTCTTTTGCCATAATGCATACTTCACTGAGTTTTACAACATTAACAAAAAAATCAAGTATATACATTATCTTTCATGCCCATTGGCAAAGTCTAACATTAATTATCATGGCAACCTTGTAATAACAGTGTACACAAGTGATATAGTGAAGGCATTTAAAGTTGTCAGCTCCATTCTTATTACCTCATTAAGTACAGGTGTACTGTTTTACCACAAACAGCAAAAAGGTCACTTTTAGCCAAGGAAGAACTGGTATCAGACTAACAAAGGAGCTAGACTAGAATGTAGCAGCTAGCAGTAATCCAGCTAAATGCCTTAAAACAGTCATTAGACTAGCTACAATATTGAAGTAATATTGTAATGCAAAAGAAAAGTGCTAGACTCCCTAGGAGGTTGCAGTAGCAGTATTCCCATTCTTGCTAATACTGTAATCTCCTAAGGCCTCACATCACAACATTATAAAATCACTTCATCAAAAGCCAGTATTACTGGCTTAACACTCCTATCATCCTTTATTTGCAGGGAATCCCTGATTTCTAAAGGATCTGGCCTTGTGCTTGGTTCTAATACCTTAAGAGTGCCAGCCAGATACTTACAGGACTGGAAGACATATTAATTTTCTTGCTTAACCACATACAGAAAATCATTTAGCTCACAGGTTTGAAATGAAGTTAAGTGAACAACCTGCAGTTACTCCTAATCTTGCACACAACATCATCCCATAACAGATCAACATGTTGGCAGTTCACCATTGTGTGCATTGTCCTGCTTCTGATTGATACACCTGTAAAGAATAGGCTTAATGTTAATGACTACATACTATTCAATGTTTCACCCTTGAAACAAATTGATTTTAATTAGTATATGTTTAAGGGTGTCACCTTTCAACATCAGTGCCTTAAGGGGTCAACTACCATCACATTTGTTTAGTGGTCTACATTAGTAGACTGGTCAAGCTAAAATATTTCTAACAAAGGTCTGTTTATGTGTTTAATTCTTTTACTACACCCACACACACCTACACCCACATACATCTATGTATTTATTCCCCACTTGTGTAAATTGTTACATTTAATCATGACATATGAAACAGCTGATAAGTTTTAAACCAGACTAACATCATCTGAGGAATTTTCTCCTTTAACTGATTGGAAGGCACAATCCAAATAATAACCAGGACCATGTTGGACAGCCTGTCACTTAAGCTGCTCCCATGTTGTCCTTACCAAAGTTATAACTTCTGACTTTGGGATTATAAAGAAGAGACTGAGAAAGTCAATATTCAAGTTAAACCTTTCTTCCTATATCCTTCCTCTATGGTGGATGTCCTCGACACTGCATTTAACATACTCTTACACAAGATGAACAGCGCCATTGGGCCCCTCCCAATTTAACTCAGCAGCACATTTCTGGAACCTTAATCTGCGGCACCAACCAGCCCTGTATGTACCCCCTTTCTTGACCAGGACTGCAAGGTAGTCAATGTAAAAATTAGAAATAGCTAGCCATCCAATGTTCTTTGTGCAGGAACACTACAACTTGGCTAATTTTAGGTTTTCAATGTGCAATAAAAAGGACAAGACTTCTTTGTTCAGAAGCTGCCAAAACTATGGCTTTAAATCTTATACCAATACATATATGATGTATAGTATACTTTAGGGGGAATGACTGCTTTATTATACTTACATTTCCTCAGAAGGAAGTGTACAAGGACGGTCAACTCCCAGCTTTCTTCGGGAGCACAGGACAAATTCTCAAAGATGACCATTTTAATTGCCTTTTAGTCTTTCAGCAGTCATAAATACAGGCAAGCAACACCTTCCAGAGCTTACTTTAGACCAAAGTCTGTGATGCTTGTTTGGTTCACTCCTCCTGTGATAATATTATGGATTGAATTTGATATATAAGTACGTGTGTATGTATATACAGGCCCTACAATGTTCCTCATAAATCTGTATCATTCTACCAACAGATTACAGTCAAAATTCAGGCATAACATAAAATCACCAGTGCATGTGAAGACTTTCATCACATAGCTATCCATGGCGATTTATTTTAACTGCTTAGTCAGCAATTTTTCTCAAAAAAATAAAAATAAAAATAAAAAAGTTGTAAAAGCTACACTATGCAACAAATAAGACAAAGCCAGCCTTAGCACAGGTAAAAAAGGCAGTTGCTTAGGGCATCATTCTCACTTCACTCATAGGAGTGCTTTTCAGATATTTATTTTATACAGAAGAAGAGATTATTTAGTATAAAATAAATAAATACCTGAAACATGACCCTACAAAAGAAGGAAGAGTGGTGCCCTAGGGAGGCAGTCTTGCAGATTTGGCCATTCCTACCTAGACAGCAAATGGAGACGAATGTGAGTGGAAAAGAGCAAACCGTCAATAAAGTGCTAAGAGAAATCTCAGTGGTGGCATGAAGACAGCGGTATATATATATATATATATATATATATATATATATATATATATATATATATACATATGTATATATGTATATATGTTTTCTGTTTCTGGAAGACAGACAGATCTTTTGGATAGCTGGGGGCCAGTTAGTCCTTTTCTGTTTCTGATTTTGCAGAACGTGTCTGATTTTATCCAACTTGCATGCCCACACCCAGTCCCTCCACACTACTTAAGTGTTTAGATTTTTGCTTCCTACTTTTGGTCTGTGTTCCATGTAAAATTTTGGGCTTTCTGAAAAATTATTGAAGACAGAAGTCACTAAATAATGACAAACATTTAAGTTTCAGATTTCATATCTTTCAGAAAATGCACACAAGCACAAAATCTGTTATTCTAACAACTTTCAACTTCTGTAAGAACTGTCACAAAAGGAAATATTATCAGCCTAGCTATCTGGAATTTTGTAAATAATTATAAGTCATTTGTGAATCTTAATATGATTTATATAGAAGTGTAACAGAGAGAGATACTGCCAGCACAGCCGTCTGGAATTTTGTAAATGGTTATGTGTCATTTGTGAATATCAACATGATTCATATGCTTGTGTCACAAATGTATTAGAACTTTATGTCATATAAAATGGTTTGTACAGATGTGTGCTGAATAGTTATGTTGTAAAGTACTCAGCTCATACCTCTCAACTGTCCCAAATTCCTCAGTTTTTACCGAGTTTTGGGGTCCAAATAATGGGGTGCCACGATTCCTGAGTGCACCCCTTCATTTCCGATTTATTCACAATTTTATTTTCATTTTTTTAACTTTACCACTTCATGTGCTGACATCATCACGTGTGCGATGATGTCAGCACCACCAGCCTGTCGGAATGCTCCGTGCACGTATGTAGCACATATTTCCGGCTCTTGTTCAAATGCTTTTGTGAGCAGGAGTTACCAGAGCCGGAAAGGTGTTACACGATGAGTGTAGGGATTGTATTTGCAAGAAGCTCGCTGTGTGCAGATGTAATGAAGAAGGGGGATTTTATTTACAAGAAGCTCGTTGTGTGCGGTTTAATGAAGAAGCTCGAAGATTTGAGTTACGAGGAATGTGGGGAGTTTATTAATGAAGAAGCTTGCTCGCCTTTTATTTACAGGTATGTGGTGTGTGTGTGTGTGTGTGTGTGTGTGTGTGTGTTTAAGTCAGCTGTGCTACTAGTCCAGGAATAGTTTTGCTATGAATTTAAGTCCGAGGCCAAAAGAACTGTGTAATTTTGTATTTTAATTGTAATTTAATTAAGCTGCTGGGGTTGGGCCAATGTGTGTGTTTTTTATCTGCTAGCCTGTGCTGCAAGTCTGAGAACCAGCACAGCAGATAAAATAAAATCAGACTTCCATGCATACAGTTCTGAGCAGGAACTGTGTGTATGAAAGCCCAATTTTATTTTATCTGCTGTGCCAGTGTATCTTATCTGCTGTTGCTGTCTGAGATAACTTATTTTTGCTGAGAAAGTAAGTCCGGGGCTGAAAGAACTGTGTGCATTTTAATTTACAATTAATACACACAGCTTGCTTAATCTGCTGCTGTCTGTTCAAACAAGCATTTTATTTTACAGTTTAAGTAAGCTGTGTATATTATCTGCACAAGCATTTTATTTTACAGTTTAAGTAAGCTGTGTATATTATCTGCACAAGCATTTTATTTTACAGTTTAAGTAAGCTGTGTATATTATCTGCACAAGCATTTTATTTTACAGTTTAAGTAAGCTGTGCATATTATCTGCACAAGCATTTTATTTTACAATTTAAGTAAGCTGTCTATATTATCTGCACAAGCATGTTATTTTACAATTTAATTAAGCTGTCTATATTATCTGCTGCTGCTGTTCAAGTCAGCTGTGCTGTTGGACCAAGAATATTTTTGCTGTGAAATTAAGGCCGGGGCCGAAAGAACTGTGTATTTTATTTGCAATTTAAGCAAGCTTCTGGGGGCTGGGCCAGTGTGTGTATTTTTTTATCTGCTGTGCTTCAAGTCCAAGAACTGTGTTTATGAAAGTGCATTCAATGGTTCAAGCAATTAGCCAATTTTATCTGTATTTGTTTTACACAGGAAAGAGCTGTGTGTATTGCCCGATTTTATCTGCATTTATTTTAAACATGAAAGAACTGTTATCTGCTGCTGGGCCAAAGTGTTGTGTACTTTACCTTACATTTTGAGCAAGATCAGTCTGTTCAAGCCATTAGCCAATTCTTATTAAGGTCCGCTCCGTTCAAGCCATTAGCCAATTGCGATTAAGCAGTCTGCAAGGTCTGTTCAAGCTGTGTTATCTGCATTTTATAAGGTCTGTTCAAGGTGTGTGTGTGTGTGTGTGTGTGTGTGTGTGTGTCTCTCTCTCTCTCTCTCTCTGGAATGTTTGGCTCATACATACTTTTGGTCTGTTCCTCTTAAAATTATTGTTTTCTGGCAAATCCAGTGAGAACTGAATTCAATAAATAATCATAGCCATTTAAGTTTGTCTTTCTGTCTTTCAGGAAATGCATGGTTGGTAACACAAAACATTTTATACTAGCAACTTTTCTAAGCTCATACAAGCAATATTTAAAATGTGTCCCTGGTTTTGGGCTTTTGTCCCCTTCCCAATAAATTTTGGCTATTTACAGATTTCTAATGCTGCATAGGTCTTCGGGGGGAGAGAAGTGTAATGCTGCTTATGGTAAGTGTGTTTGTGTTGTCAGTAGTATGACAGGTAGAATACTTGCTTTTGATATAGAAGGCTGTGGGTTCTACTCCCACAGCATGTAAATAGATTGCTGACACTGTATTCTGTTGTACTTTGCAGCCTTGAGAATGTCCTCTTTGGCAGAGATACCTAGTAATTATGAACCTGTTATCAGTTTGCCATCCATTCCCTGTTGTAATATTACTAGCTTATCATTTTTTATGCAACATAGGCAATTTATATCTCAAGGGCAACAGGCACTTTATTTGTACATGAAACAATGAAGAATTAAGTTGTTTGCTTGCAGCAACCTCTTCATTAGTTAATTATATATCTCCTTACTTCTAAAATGTGCCATAACAAGTGTGCTGTATTATACGAGGAATATAACTTAATACTGTCAGGAAGGTGTATCAAAGGACACATGTATGTTTTGTGTGCAATGGGGCCTATGATTTGAAAACAGCCCAAAGCTAGTCTTTATCCACCACTGGCCAGATGCATTTTCTTTGAATGTGGGTATCAATGCTGTTTCAATGAATGTGAGTTTCAAGGGCAGAGAAGTTATAATTCTAAGTCTATTTTCATTGTGAGACTGTATTGCTTTGTTTAGCAGAGGTCTAATAATGTTTATGCTATAAAATGTAAAATAAAAATTTTAAATGAATCCAAATAAACATTATAGAAGTAAAGCAGTATGCACATTATAGTGTTAGTGGTAAATAGGGCAAAATAACCAGGTAATGGGACATTGGAATGGATGCAGGGGGACTCTGATGCCATATTTTAGTTCTGTTCAGTTTGCATTTGTTTATCGCAAAATTCCATTGGAGTGGGTGGGGTTACATAATTATGTATGCAGATTATATGTTAATCAGTGTACAGATTTGTACCTATTTTTCATGGGCCTTGTCCAGATTTTTGATGATTCCAGGTTGAGAGGTATGACTCAGCTTAAAGATGTATCCATAGTGTACCCTACTGGAAAAGAACAGAAATGTATATAAACTATTTTAACTGTGTGAATGTATATGTTTTAACAGTGGGAACTGGCACATAGAAGGTTAACTTGCAAAACTTCAGAAAAAATTGTTGAAATTAAATATTTTATAAACGCATAATAAAAGAGATGTTATCTTTCAGTTTCAGTGCAACAAGGGACATAATGTCTACAACTAGACGTTTTTTATATTGTCTTTAAATGTGGAGGAATGTTCATAGGTTCATAGGTAGGTACTAGGCTATTAGCCCTGTGCCGCTGTCGAGCAGAGCCACAGAAGTGATCCCCGGGGTGAATTTCCCATCTCCCATCCAATCATGAAGATTTTTCTTGAAGAGTGCTAATGAGGAGCTTTGTTTGATATAGATAGGTAGTTTGTTCCAGAGTATGGGAAGTCTCTGGGAAAGGAATCTATACCTCCAGCATGTTCTTCTTATTTGGTGATGAGGTTTAGGTCCCTAGAGCATGTAGGTTTAGGTCCCTAGAGCATGTAGCTTGTAGGGATTGGGATTTCTTTAAGTGGAGCATGTCCAAAAGCTCTGGGTTTGACATAGCTTTGTGTGTTAGGCAGAGATCGCCTCTGAGTAGGCGATATGCAATGGAGTAAAGCTGCAGTTTTTTGAGATGGTCTGCATAGGGCATCTGTTTGAGGCCAGTAATCCTCTTTGTGAGGTATTTCTGTGGCCTTTCCAGTTGTTGTAGATGTCTTGTGAGGTACATACCAAAAGAGGCATTGTACTCTATAATGAGTCTAATGAGTGGTGAGTAGAGGGGAACAATGACCTCTTTTTTCCTGGATGAGAAACCTTTTGTGATGAGGTGTGCCACTTAGAAGGATTTCCTGACTACTGTGGCGATGTGATTATCAAAGGAGAGACTACTGTCCACCTGTGTCCCAAGGTCTCATCACACTTTTGGTGTTAAGTAGACTACTGCCTATGTGGTAGTTCATGGGAACAGAGTTTTTACCAAAAGGGATGACAATGCACTTTTTGGCATTGAGCTTGAGGCCATGGCTTTCACACCAGGCATCTGTCTCAGGGAGTCCCTTTTGTAGGATGTCCACATCTTTTGGAGTTTTGATTATGGCTCCTAGTTTGCAGTCATCTGCAAACTTTGTTAGCCTAAGACCTTCTGTGTTTGCCTGTACTTCAGAGAAGTAGATATCAAACAGGAGAAAACCCAGGACTGAACCCTGTGGTACTCCACTTGTCACTGGTCTGAAGTTGGATTTGGAGTCTGCTACTTTCACAATGTGGGTTCTGTCAGTGAGCCAGTTGGCAACCCATCTTGTGATATAGGGATTCATACCTAGTTTAGTGAGTTTATCTATAATTCCAGAGTGAGGGATGGTATTGAAAGCCTTGGCGAGATCTAGATAGGCTGTGTGAACCACCTTACCCTCATTTACAGCATTGGTGACTGCTTCAAAGAAGTCTATCAGGTTTAGGAGACATGATCTGCCTTTTACAAACCAGAATTGGGTGGGGTCCTGAGTTTGGATATTAACAATGTCATTGTTTATAAGTTCCATAATGATACGTTCCATAGCCTTGCAGACCAGGCTCGTCAGGCTAATGGGATGGTAGTTTCTGGAGTCTGTGGTGGATCTCCCTTTGTGGAGTGGGATAATCATCACTGTGTGCCATTCAGTGGGCACATAGCCTGATGTGAGGCTATGATTGAACATGGTACTTAGGTGGGGTGTCAGTTCATTCTGTAGTTCATGTAGAACACAGCCTGGGATGACATCGCACGTAAATTATTTTACTACTTCCACCATTTGCCAAAAGATCTAGGTTTATATGTTTTTGCAGGTAGATGCTAAAATTAATGGTTGTGAGCCTGGGAACTGATAGTCAGATGACAAGAAGTGATGTCATGCTGCCAGCCACCTCAGCAGTAATATTTCAAATATTAATTTAAGAATTCTCTGAGAGAGAAAGACAGAGCATTTCTGTATTTGTCTTAGACCTGACAACATCAGCTGGAAAACCCACTCACCACATCTGTCTTGCCTTGGTATGAGTAAGTAAGTCTAGGGTACAGTAATTTCTCTTAGATACAGTTAGGAATATACTGAAGTATAGCTTAGATGTTTTCTTTATTTATTTGAAACTGTCCTGCAATGTTGTTTTACATATTTCATGAGATTTTGAACTCTGAAATAACTGTGATTGTTTACTGAGTATTTTCTTGTTCTTTTATTATTTATTCTTAAATATAGTTAAACCTTTCAATTGTGGCTGGTCTGACTAGACACATTTTAAGCTCTCACAGCACTTGCATATCTGTTTGATGACACTGTGCAGGCCACTCCTAATAGCCTTGTTATTGGTCAAATTACAATTTGGTTTAATATTAACATAACACAGTTAAGATTGGACACCCTTTGCTAAGTGCCTTAAAGTAGCTAATAAGTAGTGGCTGGTGGCAGTAAAAACTACATTATAGTCTAGGCAGAAGGGGGCATAGATAGTAAACATGTGCCAGGCTTTCCCAGGTGTGTGTGTGTGTGTGTGTGTGTGTGTGTGTGTGTGCGCAAATAAAACCTCAAAGTGTGTGTGTCAGCTACTTGGGCAGGGACACAAAGCACTGGTTGGACAGAGAGGATGATGGAGGTCTTGGCTTCACCACTCAGCTGAGATCTCAACTCTATAGCTGTGCCAGTGGATAGTCTTATTAATGATCTGGAGAAAGAGGAAGAAACCTACCCCAGACTGACTGTGGTCTCTGTGTGTTCTAAAGGGAAATTGCACTTTACTGTTTGCGTACTTGTCATCCTCCCAGTGTGTACGTCCCTCACTGTTGCCAGTGGTAAGGATTGAGGCTCCTTGATTACTGGGCCAGTGGCGGGGTGTCACAAGAACAATATTTAAAATCTTTCCGAGACATTGATCCTTTATCTCACTACTATTTTTGACTTTGTCCATATTTATAGTGCTAAGATGTGAAGAGATATATCCTTTATTTTTTTTTTATTATCATTTACTGGTAAACTACTGAGGATTAAGGTCATTCACAAATGGCAGAAATTGAGTTCTGTGCTTCTTTTTCCTCCGAAAAAGTTTATTGATGTAAAATCTTTTTTTTTCTACTAAATGAATTTGAATAACATAAACAAGTCTGGCCTGTCTGTGGCGAGATATGACTAATGGCTGCTTTTTGCTCATTATTCCGACTTTGCAGGATTTCTGTGATTTGTGTGAAGGAACTTGAAATAATTTAATGTGTGACTACTGTTTCCATGGAGAAAAGCTGAAATATAATCCATAGATGTCATTTTTACCTTCAACTGATAGGTTGGGTGGGAGCAGTCTATAAAAAATAACTTAACCTTTTGTTTTCTCATTTCAAAGAGTCACTATCTGGCAAGATTACTGTGATTTATGTGAAGCAACTTGGAATACTTTAATGTGTGGCTACTGGTTTCATGGAACAAAGATGGAATAGTATGTGTGGCTTTCACTTTTAGCTATAACTGTTGGGGAGTGTGGAGATTGTCTGTAAAAAGTAATTGACTCTTGCTGTTTTTCTAAGTTTAAACAATCACTATTTGGCTTTGCAATAATAGTGTGCATTTCCATAATTACTGCAATTTATGTGAAGCAACTTGGAAGACTTTAATGAATGGCTACTGTTTCCACTGAACAAAGTTGAAATACAAGGTATAAAAAAAGAAAATATATATCATAAAAATAAGAAAGAAGAAGAAAATAGAAAAATAAATAAATACAAGGCATAACCTACTTTAATAACCCCACACAATTTTCAAGCCAGCATAGCCATGACTTTAAATGACTTTCAGCAAGTGATGAATGTCCATATACAGCAAAGAAGCTGCCCCTCCCTCCATGTTCTATATACAAAATTAACATTTACTAACACACTTTTAAGAGCCCTGTAGTCCTATGTCAGGGGATGCAAGATGGCAGCAGCTCACCAATGGATGTCATACCTTCTGCTTTTACACACAAATAGTGGAGGGCATGATTGGGTGGTGGGTGGGTGAAGGGGTTGCTACTGCACACTGTATGGCATGCTTAAAGTAACTTTCCAAATATAATATTAGGTTGTCATTTTTAGCTATAATTGTGGGGTAGGGAACTGTCATTTGAAAGCAATTTATGCTCTTGTTTTCTTAGTTTAAATAGTTAATACCTGGCTTTGCAGGACTAGTATGCATTTGCAGGATTACAGTGATTTATGTGAAGAAATTTGGAGTATTTTAAGTGTGGCTGTCTCCATGCAACAAAGCTGAAATACAGTACAAAGCCATAATTTTTAACTATAACTAGCGGATTCAATTGGGTGCTGTCTGTAGAAAGTAATGGAGCTTCTTGTTGTTTTTCTCAGTTTAAATAGTTACTATCTGGCTTTACACGGTTAGTGTGCATTTGCAGAATTAATGTGACTTCTGTGAAACAACTTGGAATACTTTAATGCATGGCAACTGTTTTCATGGGACAAAGATGAAATGCAATACAGAGCCATCATTTTTAGTTAGAACTTTTGGATGGGAGTAGGGGGTGTCTATAGAAACTAATTGAACCTGTTGTTATTTTTCTCAGTTTAAATGGTCATTATCTAGGTTTGCAGTACTTGTGTACATTTGCAGGATTAATATATTTGTGAAGCAACTTGGCTACTGTGTGCATTGAAATTTACAGAGCTGAAATACAATACATGCCCATCATTTTTTATCATACAAACAAAACCAAAAGTCCTTCACCAAAGGTCCACTGCCCAAAATAGTCCAAGCTTATAATGTATAGAAAAGAGAGCAGTCAGACTATCAGGCCGAGTTACACTTTTAATACAAAATCACAAATAAAATCAAGTTAATTTTGTATTTAAATTTTGTAATGTTTGAAGTGTATTTTATCTGATGAAGGGCTTAGACCTGAAAGTGCTTATGCAATTATGACTTTTTGTGAGTTTTATTAAAAGTGTAACTCAGCCTGGTGGTCCGACTGCTCTCTTTTCTATATGTATCATATTTTATCATGATCGTCTGAAGTATTCATAGAAGTAGTTATAACTACAGAGTGGGGCTTGCAGCTGTCTCCTAAGAGCATCTGACCTATTATACTTTGCTCACATTAAGCAGTCAGTCTGGCTTTCAAGACTAGTGTGTATTTCTGTAAAGAAAGTTGGACTATTTAACTGGACATCTGAGATATGCATAGACTATTGAGTCTATAACTGTTGGGGCTGTCTGCAGACAAAAATGCCTATCTGCTTGCTGTTGCTTGCTCAGTATTCAGGCTTTGTTGGATTAGTATGAAATGTCTGAAGCGACTTTGAATACTTTAATGAGTGGCAGCTGTTGTTGTGGAGCAAAGATGAGCTACATTACATGGTGATTCTTTTCTATCACAATCAGATATGTGAGTTGTAGTGGCTATAACTGACTTGAGAGGTTGGGGACTGCCTGACTGACGTGACTAACCCTTTTGTGATTGCTCAGTTTAACTCATCTTTCATAAAAGGGCATGAAATGTATCACAGAACATCTACACCACTACAGCTTCTGGGGGCATGGCGGTCCCCATACTCCAAGTCTGTATAAGTGGATTTTGCTACAAGCATAGTAAGGGCATCTGACCTGAAACCCACCTAGTCTAAAACTAGCTCTTCTTAGAGGTGTGCACAGGATGCCACTGCAGTTTCTGTTGGGATGACAGTGCTGGGGACAATGTCCTTACTTTTAATTTGTTTCCCAAACCTCAGAGGTGTTGACAGGTCACTATAACTTGTTTTGGTTGTAAACAATATAGTCATTATTTCTTTAACTTTCCTCACAAACTTCAAGGTTTGTACAGTTCACTACAGAGTGTGTTCGGCTGGGGAAAGTGTGGGTATTATTTTTTTAACTTTTCTCACAGTCTTCTAGGGGGCACATACCATATTTGCTGGAATATGGTTAGAGTGTAATCTCGAAAATATATGGTGCAAGGTTGATTGCTAATTCTTTGATCCTGGTTATTCATAATTACTTTACATTATTTTAAATCATCTGCATAGTTTGCTTATGTTACATTAAAATAAATAGTAATATCATATCTATAAAGTGAGAAAAACAAGGACTTGGCACTGATCCCTAATGGTGTCCTTGATAAGAATTTGTTTAGACCTCTACAGACATGATGTGTATATGTATGTATTGGCAGCAGCATCTTGAAGTATGTATGACTGTGGCCATTACTGTTTTCAAATTAAGACTGCATTTTCTTCTTTACAATTTTTGTTCAAGGTCTAAACTGCACCTCAGAGCATCTAGAACTTTCATGACTTCTGGTAGCCTAGCAGGCTCCTGACCCCCACAGCCTAATATGCAGTTATTTCCTCCAAGTGTAGTCTGGATCAATTAGAGCCTGTTGAAAGTATGCAAGACAAAGTAAAGTTTAAGAATAACACCAAAGGTCTTTTTTAAATAATGATTTTACAGAAGTTCCTTGCTTAATCATGATTTTAGTTCAAGCCATCATTTCATTAAAACGTTGGAAAAAACTCAAAATGCACCTCCAGCATCTAAAATATTCACAACTTCTAGGGGCCTGGCAGTCACCAGCCCTGCAGCTTCATTTAATTATTTCCTCTGCAGGAAAAAGCAAACTTGAAGAGTAACACAGAATGTCTTTGCTTATTCATGACTATTGATCAGGTCATCACTGGATGAAAAAGGTTTAAAAAAAAAAATTGATACGTACCTCAAAACATCTACAACTTTTGTGACTTTTAAGGGTCTACTGGCCCCCAGATCCCTGGCTTAATTCATTTAACTCCTCCACAGTTAATACATTGCAGTCCTGGTCAGTTAGGATGTGTTGAAATTATGTAGGAAAAACAAAGAAGAAGAATAAACCTTTATTTATTTTCTTAATTAGGATTTTTTCAGGCCATCACTGGATGAAAAAGCCTGTTTAAAAAAGCTTTGAAATGCACCAGAAAGCATCTAGGACCCCCAGCTTAATGCAGTTATTTCCTCTACAGTTATCAGAGGTCAGTCTTGCATAATTTGGATGTGTTGAATGAAAACAAACAGACAAAACACTGAAGAAACAAATAATCTGGACTGTGTGAATAGGCCAGGATGTGGAACCAGGGAGGCACTGGGTAATATATGTGTGGAGGTGGTAGGCGGCAAAGGGTGGTCGCTTTGGAGCTCTTCTCCTAGGGTGTCAGTTCTCCTAAGACAAGCTCTGAGAAAAGGTAAAGGAAATATCTGTCTTCTATGAATAAAATTTTAAACTGAGGGCAATCAAAACTACAAAAGATTAATAAAGGATCTTGACTTATACCAGGAATTTGGAAGCAAAGTACATTACTTCCAGTGGAGAAATCAAAACTGCCACCCTCCCCTACCCTGTCACTGCTGTGTTCTTAAATACCACCGTCTTTCTAGTTGCCTGCTTCTTATGTTAATTTGACTATATATCTCATTTCCTCTCTGCTTTTACTGGGTTGTGTGAGTAAGCACAGAATTATCATTTTGTGAAATCACTCCCCTTCAACTATTTAAATTTATTGGCCTTTCTACTGTATTCCATAGTACCAGAATACAAAAGTGATCACCCCCTTTCAATCTATCTTGCTGTTTTAAAAATAGTGACTCTCCACTAAAACGTAACTTTTTAGACAGGTAAAACTTGTTACCTACTTTCACATCTAACTTCTCTAGTGCACACTGCAGTCTTTAGGATAAACCATTTTTTTTCATCTTATCTTTAAGCATCCCTGTGACTAGCACTTGCTCTAATACTAGCTGGAAAGCACTAGGAAGCCTTAAACTGATACAAACACTCAACTCTCCTTATTAATAAGGAGAAATTAATCATATGCACTAAACAGCCTATACTTGCAAAGTACCTTGCTAAGGTAAGGGAAAATAGCTTCTTCTTTTTCTTTCGGCTTTTCCTAGTTAGGGGTTGCCACAGCAGATCACCTGTCCGCTCATGACTGGCAGTGGAGTTTTACAGTGTCAAGTTGCCAGCCCAGCACCCAACCTTCCACAGAAGGCACACACATGCACACTATCACACCTAGGGCCAATTTAGAGTGTCCAATCCACCTACAACATGTTTTTGGGATGTGGGAAGAAAACTGTTGCACCCGGAGGAAACCCACGCGACCACAGGGAGGACATGCAGACTCCCCACATGAAGGCACCCCAGCTGAGGATCAAACCGGAGAACCTCTTGCTGTGAGGCGGCAATGCTAACCGCTGCGCCCCCATGGCCGCCCAAGGAAAATAGCTCCTGCACTTTTCAAAAAAAAGCACCAAACCAGGCATGTCCAAGGGTCAGCTTCTGTTGATTTCTCCTGTCCACCTGGTGAATCTGGGCATACTGGGGCAATGCATCAATTGCCTCATGTACACAGACAACCCTCTCCACCTACCATCCACCACTACAACCTGTGAGAGATGCACTTACATAGCCAAACTGGAAGCAAAGCTCTCTCCACCCAAGACAGGGATAGCAGTCAAGAGGAGAAGGTTAACACCTGCATTACACCTCAAGCAACACATAGCCCTTCTAAACTCACACCACCAACACCCACACATAGCAACACTAAATCCACATATGCAGAGGCCCTTAACTGTAACCCGCCCAGGCAACAAGGACCTCTGAAGCTGAAATGCAAACAAACACCAGTCACAACCAAAGTGTCACATAGCTCACAACACCAGTGTGCCACCCAGCAACAGCCTCTAAGGCAAGATAACGTACCTAACATTTTAGTCATAGGTGACTCTATAGTCAGGTACACTGATGTCCTACTCACCAGGCTGATCAAGGAGAAAATTACAGTGAGCTGCCTGTTGGGTGTCAGGATCCGCCACATAAATCATTAACTCAAGTCACTCCACAACAAGTACAAATATAACTCTGTCATTGAACATGTTGGAGTAAATGACTTGAGACGAACCTCCATGGACTACATGAAAAGAGACATGGAAGAGCTTGCGGATCATGTGGCCCAGGCAGGTATGACCCTAGCCCTGAGTAGCATCCTGCCTTTGCCCAGAAAGATACCACAATATAAGGACAAAATGATTGACTTCAACAATTGGCTAAGCTTCTGGTGTTATTCAAAGGGGATCCAGTATCTGTCTGCCTGGGACGACATGATCGACAGACCACAATTCCTTGCCAGAAATGGTCTGCACCTGTCGCCCCTGGGATTTAGGTTACTGGCTAAGGCTCTTGCCATCCCTATAGTTCCTTTTTTAGGCAAAGTTCAAAGGACAAAACCACCACCGTAACAGGTACAAGCATGCAAAATCTGAAGGTAATGCTACTCAATGCTAGAAGTCTAAATCTCAAAATGCACTCTCTCAAGGCACTCCTAAAAATGGAGAACATTGATATCTGTGCAGTAACTGAGACCTGGTTCAAGGCTCCAGAGAGCACCCCTGCAATACCAGGCTACAACTCTTACCACACTTTTTGGCCACCAAACCAGGATCGAAACACTAAAGGTGGAGGAGTGTCCATATTCACCAAGGATATTCACACCACCAGGTTAGTTGCCCAACACAATGCATCTGAAATTCTCCAGGTGCAACTAACACTAGGTAAGACTGCAATCCAAATTGTAGCTTGCTACAGATCCCCCAGCATTCCCCAAGATTCTCACTACACCTTTCTAAACATACTGGAAAATATTAATATACAACCAAACACCCTAAGACTGGGTGATTTCAACTACCCTGCCATTAACTGGGAAAACTACTCGTGTACCAACACCATTGCCCAACAGTTCTTGGAATTCATAAATTCCAATGCCCTGGATCAACTAATCCATAGTCCCACCAGGGGCTCCAGTATCCTAGACCTGGTCATTACCAACATGGGAAATCGATGCTCCACACCTATGGTCACTCCCTCGTTGTTCAGGTCAGACCATAAGCTAATCACCATTAACATCCACATCCCACCCCCACCTCCCAATAAGGAAACCTCCATAAAAAACTTCTCCAAAGCCAACTTCATGCTACTCAAATCAGAAGTTACAAATTTCATGACACCCATGCAGACAGGAACTGAAAGTTCGACTGCTGAGTCCTGCACTAAGGCACTGTACGAGCACATCCACTCATGCATGAATCATGCCATCCCAAAGATGCTCTCCTCCAAAAAAAGGAAGCCAATCTGGTGGTCCCCTGTCATAAACAAACTTTACAACAAAAGGAAGAAACAATTGCAAAAAAGAGGAAAATCCCAGGATGCAAAAAACTCCCTTACCAGCCTCGGTAAGAAGCTGAGATCCCTCATAAAATCCTCCAAAGCTAGTTAAGAAAATAAAATTGCCAAAGATTCCAAAGACAACCACAAGGCTTTCTATAACTATGTCAAGAATCTAAATGGCAATGCTCAAATCTGCTCTTAGCTACAACAGAATGGCATTAAATATACTGATCCCAAGGATATTGCCAATATCCTGGCAGATGAATTCAGTGCCAACTTCACCCCCCTCTCATCCCCTAAATGGCCCATCTCAATACCTAAATATTGCCAAATTCTGGTAATAACGGCCACACAGGTAAAAAACACACTCTCCAAAGCTAAGAATACAGCATCCATGAGACCAGATGACATCCCGGTCTGTGTATTACATGAACTACAAAATGAACTGGCACTTCACCTAAGTGTCATGCTTAACCATACCCTCATCTCAGGCATCATGCCCACTGAGTGGTGCACAGCAACAGTTATCCCACTTCACAAGGGGGGATCCACCTTGGATCCCGGGAACTGCCACCCCATCAGTCTGATGAGCCTGATCTGCAAGGCCATGGAACGTATTATCATGGAACTTATAAACAAAGACATTAGCAACCTTAAAACACTGGACCCCACCCAGTTTGGGTTTATGAAGGGCCGCTCTTGTCTCCTGAACCTGATTGACTTCTTCAAATCTGTCTCCAGAGCCATGGACAAGGGTAAGGCAGTCCACACAGCTTATCTGGACCTTGTCAAGGCCTTTGACACCCTCCCCCACTCTGGAATCATAGATAAACTTACTAAGCTGGGCATTAATCCCTACATCACTCGATGGCTTGCCAACTGGCTTACTGACAGAACCCACACTGTAAAAGTAGCTGACTCCAAATCCAGCTCCAGACAAGTGATAAGTGGAGTACCTCAGGGTTCAGTCCTGGGACTTCTCTTGTTTGGCATCTACTTTTCTGAAGTACAGGCCAACACTAAGGGACCCTGGCTAACAAAGTTCGCAGATGACTGCAAACTGGTAGCCATTATTGAATCCTCAAATGATGTGGATACTCTACAAAAGGGCCTTACAGAAACAGATGCTTGGTGCCAGAGCCATGGGCTCAAGCTTGATGCCAAGAAGTGTATAGTTTTCCCCTTTGGAAAAAAACATGTACCCATGAATTACCACATAGGTGGCAGTACACTAAACACTGAAAGTGTGATAAGAGACTTAGGGACACAGGTGGACAGTGGTCTCACCTTCAATAACCACATCGACACAACAGTCAGGAAATCCTTCTATGTGGCACACCTCATCACTAAGGGCTTTTCATCCAGAAAAAAGGAAGTCATTGTCCCACTGTACTCATCCCTTGTTAGACCCATTATAGAATACAATGCCTCATTTGGTATGTACCTCTCAAGACATCTGCAACAACAGGAAAGGCCACAGAAATACCTCACTAAAAGAATCACAGGCCTAAAGCAGATGCCCTATGCTGACCACCTTAAAAAACTCCAGCTATACTCTGTCGCATATCGTCTACTCCGAGGCAATCTCTGCTTAACATACAAGGCCATGTCAAACCCAGAGCGGTTGGACATGCCACACTTAAAGAAATCCCAATTCCTCATTGCCACACGCTCCATGGATCTAAACCTTGTCATCACAATAAACAAAACATGCTGAAGGAATAGGTTCCTTACCCAGAGACTCCCCATACTCTGGAATAGACTGCCCATACATGTCAAGCAGAGCGCCTCTTTGGCCCTCTTCAAAAGGAACCTTGATGACTGGATGGGAGAATGGAAATTCACCCCGGGGATCACGTCAGTCGCCCTGCTAGACAGGGGTCCAGGGCAATAAATAGTGTGGGAAGAAATAGCCAGGGAATTATTATGGCTAGGCTTGTATAGGCCCTAGGGCTAATAGCCTAGTAACAACCTATGAACCTATGAAGCCAATGGATGTAATTAAAGGCCTTCTGTAGAGCTAAGGATCGGATAGACCAGCACTCTGTAACCACTATGAAAACCTTGTCCGTTCTGAATTTTTACAGTTATTATTTGTTCCATATTTCTTCCAAGTCATTTTATTTTCTTTTACACAAATTGATTATACTGTAATTTTATTTGTTTCTAACATACTAGTAAATATAATAACCTGGGCATGTACTCGCCTAAGAAAAAGGGGCAGTGATGAGTAGATATTTGCTTTGGAGAATTTCAAAAATGCAAGCTTGATAACTATATGTGAATGACTGCCTAATGTTTTCGTTGATGAGGCAGACTGCATGCATTATGAATTAACATACATTCTAAGAATATCATTGTACTACGCAACCTCATTACGTAGGTATGAAAGATGTGCACCTAAAGGTAGTTTGAAAGAGTAGTTCAAGTATTTAATAAAGACAAAGACCTTTATTCTTCAGAAGAGTAATTGTTTTATATGCCATTGGCATCAAACTCCCTTTTACCATTTTATACATAGGGTCAGGGGCTCATATCAACAGTGACCATCAGCTATAGCCATTGCTCACACTGCTGGGTGGCTACTGCTTTGCATTATTTTGTAAATACATTATACATGGACAACTAAACAGCATTATTATTGGAGATAGTGGAAAAAAACATACTTTCACTAGCAGAGTATGTCGACTCCTCATAGACAATGACTATAGGTCAGGATTCAACCCTAATCCTTTGAGTTCTGAAGAATCAATGAGCCATTATGCCTTTATTTATTTATTTGTGCAATCTTTTGTATGTTTGTATCTTGCAATAACTTTTGTTAACAGTGATTCAGTGGAGGTTGTTAAACGGGAAACACTTTTAAAATACCCAACAGGCAAGGCAATTATTAGGGTGTATATCACAACATCGAATGCAGACAATATCGAAAAACAAAACATCAAACACACTTCAACAAACAGGACAACATCAAAATGGGGAAAAAAACAAACATGTGGAGTGTAGATGAAAAAAAAAACTGCTACATGCAGGGTGGCAAGATGTCCTGCACCCCCCCACACCCCCTGCCACTTAAATATACCCCTTCGGAGATCACAGTTCAGTGCACTACAGTGCGGAAACGGAATATTTACATTTCCTATACTGTAGCGCAATTTCAGAGTTGGTATATTTAAGTAGCGGGGGGTGTGGGGAGTGCAGGGGGGCTTGCCCCCCTGCCTACACCCTTAATGTTGCACGTCACCATTGGAAAGTGCCATTGAAACTGTTTTGATGTTTTCCTGCTTTGATGAAGTGTGTTCAATGTTTTTTTCTTCAATATTGTCTGCATTTGATGATGTGATATAAACCCAATTATTATATTGCATCCATTAACTACATGATTAAACTACAAATATGTCCACACATAGCATGCCTTTCAAGATAATGTTTAGTGCATCTGTGCTCTACCTGACTAACAGAAACATTCAAAATGTAGAGTTACTATTATTTAATGTATACTCCTTGCAAAGAAAATAAAAGTATGTTTGCCTTGTACCTTCTCTGTCTCTGGTGGCTTTGCAGAATTTTGCAGTCAGTCACATATGTGAGTGGATATAATTTTTACTCTGGTGTTCCTTTATGTCTCCTTCACAGTGGATCACATCTTCTGCTACATTCCATGGTCAATGGCAGTAATTTCAAAGCTTGCAGAAGTGATAACATTATACCAACCATCAGAAACTCAGAAAAAGATGAGTTCTGCCCCTGTAAAGCCCTGAAGATCAAATGCAGTCCCTTATGCAAGAGATTGCTTGGCTGGCTGTGCATATGGGATCACCAAAGACATTCATTTCTTGCATAAAAACTGTGCAGTGGGCAATGTTTGGTAAACCTATTATCAACTTGTGTAACAGAAACATTTAGAAAGTAGGCCTGTTAAGATCGAATATGTATATAAGCCATGTCGTTATTCACTTTTATTAGGGTCAGAGGTCTTTCAATGGGAGAAGGCATAGATTATGTAACAGACAAAGCATCAGAAAACAAAGATGCACACATGTTGCTCTGGTTATGTTTTCTCAAGAAGTGACTTAGTCTTTGTGTAAGATAAAGAAATTGTCAGAGCCACAAATGCATTCACTGATGCCACTGCTTAAGTGAAAGTGAAATACCATAATATGGGCCACTAACAGTATCAAAATCGTGGTGTAATTAGCTTAGGAACCCCCCTCCGATAATGCTGTAGCACAACTGACTTTACAATTATTCTGTAATTCCCTCCCCCCTGGAGAGCCAGGCATAATTTAGTAATATACCCCACTCACTGCTAATCAAAGTGTAAAACAACCACTACCCTCATGGTGCACTGTGATTATGCTCGGAAACTGATAAAAATACAGGCTTTCTAAGCCTCTTTCTTACATCAGAAAGGTATATAACAAGCTTTTGTTAAGCACCCTTCAGAACTATTATGGACTAGTTTCATGCTAGAACAATAACAGTGCTCAGCAGCTCAACTGAAGAGCAGCAAGAAGCCAATAAACACTATTTGGATGCCTTTCTTCAGTCCAAGTGAAATGTTTACCAGCTTCCCAACACTGTCTTTGGGTGGCCACTGACTCTGTGTAGTAGTGGTTGGTGTTTTACTAAGCTGCAAAACACTTGCTGCTACTACACTTGTGTTCCTATTCTCTCTAACTTTTGTAGTACATAGGACTAAGTAAAGCTCCATGCACTACATGCAATTATAATCGGGCCTTTCCAATCGTAACCTGGGCTGTTATGTTTTCTTGATACGGTTGTCAAGATTCACCGCTCAAGGTGAATTTCTTGGCATCATTGTCTTGGACACATAGCACCCTGGTGATGATCAGAGATGCAATTAAACAGAAATATGAGGTGGTCCAAATGCCCTTTCTAGACATGTCCTGGATCAAACAGACCAAAGGTATAACAACGCAAAGGGACAAATACCCAAAGAGATACACAATCAACAGAGTTCAGCTTTGAAAGTATGCACACACATGCAATCATAACAAATTCAAATATTCACACATTCAGACTGCGAACAGAGGCGTCACACCAAAAAATTATAATACAATTAAACAATTACCATGGGATTTGCATTTAACAGCATTTTAGAAAGACGTATATTGATGTTTATTGTTATTCATTGTCAATGAAATGTTTGAAGTCTAAGTCACAAAATGTGTTGCTTCAGCTGAATTTTGAAACATAAAGCTGTGGATAATGACTATATGTGAGACAGTGGAGACTTCCAAATAGCAGGAGATAAACTTGAAAGACTCTCTTAGAAGCGTTTATACTGCAGATGGCTTTACTCAAACTGAATTATAATGAGTCTGATAAGTATAAGGATCAATGAAAAGAATTAATTTTGAGTTTGTGTAACAATGGATGACAGTAGGACTTTGCAGTGTAAGAATGTACAAAGTAAAGTGGCTTTTTCCTTTGCCCGGAGTGTGTGCACTTTCTATATAGTAAGTCAGTGCTTCTGCTTTTGAGGTGAGTGGAATACATTACTCAGGGAATACAGAAAAAACTTCATATTACAGGAGGAGTTAAATGCTAGTAAGGGTCAGGTATATTCCACATTGGATATTAATATCTTTTGTCAATAGAAATACGATTCCTCTGGGAGGTAACCAAATAACTTATATTATAATTTTCAATGGAAAAGGACATTGTTAGTTAACCGTTTCAGTATGATGATGAAAGCTTAAAGACAGCTCTAGAATTAAGTGTACATATTTATGCAAGGACACACTTTCATAAAGAAAAAGTTGTATTACATGAGCATGCTCTAAAAAGTCTCTGACTTGTTACAAAATGCATACATTTTGTCTTAGGGGAGTTTATAATTAGTTTATTGGAAGTAGGCCATTGTGACAGTGGTGAAAAAATATACTTTGGTATCTGACATTGAATATTTGTCATAAATGGTAAAGGTCTGAGTAGTAACAAATCATGGATGTAGAGGTCTAAACAAATTCTTATCAAATTAGAGTCATCACTAAGGACACCATTAGGGATCAGTGCCGAGGCCTTGTTTTTTCTCACTTTATAGATATGATATTACTATTTATTTTAATGTAACATAAGCAAACTATGCAGATGATTTAAAATAATGTAAAGTAATTATGAATAACCAGGATCAAAGAACTAGCAATCAACCTTGCACCATATATTTCTGAGATTACACTCTAATCATATTCCTGCAAATATGATTACAACTAATATAATGAATTTCAGAAAAGTGAAGTGCTAATACACATACATTATGGTAAGTAAAAGGGTAATGCCTAGCAGTATGCATAAAGCCGAAGAAATATAAACAGATAATAACTGAACTCAGACCATAAAAACATATGTATGTCAACACATCGAGAATGATGTTTTACTTATTAAATTGTATTACCCATCTACATTTATTTATTACTTAGGTTCATAGGTAGGTACTAGGCTATCGGCCCTGGGGTCTATACAAGCCAGCCAAAAAGGTACTCTGGTTTTTGCCACCCAAGAAAATTATTTTCCTGTGCCACTGTCGAGCAGAGCCACAGAGGTGATCCCCGGGGTGAATTTTCTATTTCCCATCCAATCATCAAGATTTTTCTTGAAGAGTGCTAATGAGGAGCTTTGTTTGATATAGATAAGTAGTTTATTCCAGTGTATGGGAAGTCTCTGGGACAGGAATCTATCCTTCCGGCATGTTCTGTTTATTGGGGTGACAAGGTTTAGGTCCCTAGACCGTGTAGCTTGGAGGGATTGGGATTTCTTTAAGTGGAGCATGTCCAACAGCTCTGGGTTTGACATAGCTTTGTATGTTAGGCAGAGATCACCTCTGAGTAGGCGATATGCGACGGAGTAAAGCTGGAATTTTTTGAGACAGTCTGCGTAGGGCATCAGTTTGAGGCCGGTAATCCTGTTTGTGAGGTATTTCTGCGGCCTTTCCAGTTGTTGTAGATGTCTTGTGAGGTACATACCAAAAGGGGGCGTTGTACTCTATAATGGGTCTAATGAGGGATGAGTAGAGGGGAACAATGACCTCTTTTTTTTCTGGATGAGGACTTAAAAGGTTAATGAGCCATGAGGCCATTACTACCTTGCCAGTACCCACCCTTAGGCCTCCCTTGCATCCGTTTTCAAGGAGGGTCAGTTCAGTCATATCAAGCGTGAATTTATGAATGCCCATCGAGCTGTCCAGGTGCTTTTACAAACAGTGTGTCATACTGCTTAACTTGGAGAGGACATTTTTTTCTAGAGAAGAAGAAGATCTGTGGGACAACTCTATCCTGCTACTTTGTTTTATTTCTTTGTTGGAGTAGATTTAGATCTCTGACTATAGTGTTAGCAAGATTGTTTTATTTTTGGAGGTGTAAGTGTTTGTAGACTGCCAGATCCTTTACAGCCCTATAAGCAAAGCACAGATTGTTCCTAAAGAGTCTGCATGATACTGAATATAGAAATAATACCTACAGTCTCTACATCATAACTTAGGTCTTTTAAGCCCATAATCTCTTTAGTTAAAAACCTCTGAATTCTTTCCAATTTATTTTATTTATTTATTTTACATTTGTTGACCGGGCTAGTCTAACTGGATATATGTCCATTTTCAGTAGAGGCCCGGGGAGATAAGCTCCGAGGAAGCACAAAAATATAATCACATATACAAAGATTAATTTCATGTTATATTTCCAATTACATGATATGCTTAGTAAGGTTCATCCCAAAGTGGGGGTTCTACTCAGTGGCAAGTCTCTTTAGTGTGGAGTACAAGAGGATGAGGACTTCTGTTAATCCAGAGAGGATATATTTTGCTATAAGCTGTGGAAGGTAAGATTTCCTAACCACCATGGCAATGTGATGGTCAAACATGAGTGAGATATCCAGCAAACTACCCACGTCTCTCACCACCTTTTCATTTTGAAGTGGTGTATTACCTGTAGGGATCACACTTTTTAGTACTGAGTTTGAGCCCAGTTTTATTGTGCATCAGCTATTGACAATTCAAAGCTCCTGTTGGAGTGCCTACAAGACAGAGATGGACTTGATGATGACTCCCAGCATACAATCAACCACAACATTTGTTAACCAAAAATCCTTGTTTGATATAAGGAGGTTTGAGAAGTAAATACAAATAGCAGAGGTCCCAGCATAGACACCTGAGGAAAACCTCTGGTCACCTTCATGCTCTCAGTGGATGCATCCCCTATTCTTACTGTGTGAATCCTGTCAATAAGCTATTTGGCATCCACCTAACCACACAATGGTCAGTTTGGAGGGCATTCAGGTTGTTTATTTGGATGTTGCATGGCACTGAATGCCTTGGAGATGTCAAGGTAATTTTTGTGAACACCTTGCCCACAGTCGTGTAACCTTCTCATAAGCATTCATTAGATTCGTCCAAGATCGACCTTCACAAAGCCAAACTGCTGGGGATCAGTTCTGGCATGATTTTTGATATCATAGCTATGATATGTTCCTTGCCTTTGTATATAAGACTCTTTACACAGCTAGGTCTGTAATTCCTGGGTCAGTGGTGGGGCCACCCTTGCGGTGTGGCATCACAACAGCTGTGCATTACACCTGTGGGACAAAGCCAGTTCCTAAGCTAAAGTTAATGATGTACAGGAGTGGGTCTGTCAATGCTTAGTGTTATTTATTAGGTAAATAGGTATGTTGTCAGGCCCCATGGATGAGATTTTCTTCACTTTGTAGAGTACTTTCACCACATTTTTTCATGATGGTAGGTGACTTGATTCCATCTGGGATAAATGGGTTTGGAATAGACGTCTGTGGAATGAAGCTAGCACCAAATTTATTTGCCAGCATATTGGAAATATCCACTGGATTAAAGATGGTGATAACATTATGAATAAGCTCTGAGCTGCGTTGAGTATTACTTCTTACATTCCTGACATAACTAAATAAGGATTTGTAGCTGTCTTTTGGCTCCTGTAGCTAGTCAGAATTCATAAGAGCATTTTCACTTCTAAGATGTCTTTTTTTAGTTTCTTATCTAGCTGATTGATGTTCTCTGTTAGACTGAGGGTATTTTTAGTGAGTTTACTACAGTACATTAAGGCAGAATAATAGACCTAAAAATGTGTTTTATGCACGCATTCATTTTCAAGAAAAGAAAGTAAAAGATACTCTTGCTGGCTAAGCATGAGATTTGCAGAAATAGTTTCAAGGGAAACCTACAGAATGTTCCTTTCTCGGGGAAGATATGTGTACAGTACAAGTACACTGTGTACTTGCAATGGAAGGCTAGATAAAGAATAGACAGTTAGGCACTGGGAGGCACATGCAAGACAAGGCTTGAAAACCAAGGCTAAAGAGAAGTGTAAAACATTACAGGGTTTTGGTATTATTAGGAAATACTTCAGGCATGGTCAGTGAAGTCAGTAAGTTAGTTTTAGACTGATATACAAAATATCTTTGCAGTACAGACACTCAAGTCTGAGTACAGAAGTCAGGTCAAGTATCCATACTATTCAGGAGGAAAAGACTGTTTCAGTTGATATTATTCAGGAGAATCAGAATATATGTGCAGAAACTTTGGCTATATTTATCAGCACTGTCACTGTTATCCAGCATTCCAGAATTTCAACAAACAGTCATTGTTTAACAGCACTGTTATTGGAGAAAGTATTTGAATATTGTTAACATCTAATAAACTATTCTAAACTAAATTACAGTGTGTGCAGAATTCATTCTGAAAAGTACAAAACGATATGGCCCATAAAGAAGAGACTAGCACCTGTTCTGCACAAGCTTGGGTAATTAACAAAGACATTCATTCCAGCCGCATTTCAGTTGTTTCCAGTTAATTCCAGTATACTACAGTTTTATCAATTCTTTCATTCCCCTTAATTTGGGGGTCTTTTGTTCTGCAGTATAGGTTAACAAGTTTCTTCCTTTCATTATGTAGTTTATTAATGCTTGTGGAGTACTATGCTGCTTTGCTTTTAAACTTCCCCATTTGCTTTGATCTGGTTAGAACTGAACAGCAAGCACAGGTAGTCCTAGTGAGCAAAGGTCGAGAGTGTACAAAAACACAATGTGAATTGCATAAAACAAACTCCACCACCGCGGCTGGAACATGCAAAACGTTTAACATAAAAACAATAAAAGCTGATAAAAGCCAATATTGTCTTTTATTATTTTTATATTAAAAGTTGTGCATGTTCTAGCTGTGGTGGTGGAGTTTGTTTTATGCTGTTCACATCTGGTTAGAACTGCCAAGTTAATACACTTGTCCAGCTGTGAATAGAACTCATCTGCATAACTCCTTGCAGTATCAGCATTTTGGGTGATACCGTTATATTTGAATTTGGAGACTTCATCATAGAAATATGGGAAATGAAGTCCTTGAATTCTGTGATACTTGCTTTTGACAGTTTGGAGATTTTTGATGGAGAAGGTTATTTGTTTGGGGTCTGAATTGTCCTGAGAGGCATACCTTGGGGATAGTACATACAGATGCTAAGATTCTGTCCTTTAATGGGTTCCTTAACAATCTGGACTAGTGAGTTCTTACTTATATAATGTAATAATATATTTGCACATATCTTACATTGTTGGTATAGGTCTTCAAGTGTATCACTGGGTAGTTAAAATCACCTAGGATAACAGAGTTTCCTATTTATAGGGAGTTCATTAAGAATATTTATGAAGATTATATACCACTGGAAAGACATAAGAGCAAGGCAGTAAGACAAAACAGCACGGCAGCTTCTACCGAAGAGCCAAGGTGGATGACAAATATAACACTTTATTGTTGGAGACTGCTGTCTGTGGGTCTAAGGTACACTAAATAATTTCCCTCATGTACCAGGTTTTCTCCCAAATAACAACCTTAGTTGAATACGTTCATTCCAGCTAAAAACCTTAGTTAAACTACCTGCTTTTACAGCTAAATACATACCGAGCTGAGCTTTAAGCTGTTTGATATGGTATAGCTTTAAGCTGTTTGATATGGTATAGGTGTAGCCCTGCTTCGCTCGGGCTCTCTCTGCTCCCCTCCCTGCCCCCTATTCCCACCCGCCCCCTCTATATCTACATTTATAACCACATAGCCACGCCCCCACCACTCTGCTCCAATCACCTTCTTGCTTAACTAATTATCTCTCTTTGTTCACATCACTCTTCCTCATTCTGCTACTTACACTCTTTAGATCCTACCTGCCTCTCTTCCTCAAACCTTATTCTCCAACAACTGATAGTGGACTACTAACTCACTACCCCTACAGACATGTGGTAGTCCATTCTACTACCCACCCTACTAGCCCCATACCTCTTAACCTTATATGAAACACAACCTCTCCTAGGACTCCATGCCTCAAATGGTCATACCAACAACCCTGAAACCAAACATACCAACTTTTATCACATCAGTAATACCAAGCCGCTTCTTATATCATGCTCCTACTCCCAACACACTCACACCAGTAAAATCAGCCCTAGACTCAAACAATACTGTAAAATAATAGATAAATTTATGAAATTTATCTCTAAGTTAAGACTCTATCTGTTAATTGATGGGGACATACACCCTAACCCTGGCCCTACCAACATTAATAAATCCTCTCTCTCTATCAGCAACTTAAGCTACACTCCTACAATTCCCCATCCACCCAACTCTCTCTTAACCTGTCATCTCAACATCCGAAGTATCAATAACAAACTGCACGAACTTCATGCACTCCTTGCTGATCTCGCCCCTGATATTCTGTGTCTCTCAGAGACCTGGTTAAAACCCTCCACTTCTGATAATGAAATACTTCCCCCTGGGTATAACATACACAGGCTGGACTGAGCATCCAGAAAAGGGGGTGGGGTAGCGGTACTATACAAATCTGATATGATTGTAATGACAGATGTTATTCAACCGCCTCAGACCAATAATTCTGAAATCTTAGCTACCAAACTGAAACTTAATAACAGTAAACATATCTACATAATCTGTGTGTACATTCCCCCAGGTAATAATATAGCCACACTAGAAGACATCCTTCATTGGACATCCATCCACTACCCCCAAGAAACCATACGTCTCGGTGACCTTAATATAGACTGGAGAACTTGTTCCTCTGAATCTCCTACCACTCATATTAACTTGCATTCATTCAAGCAAGTTATTAACACTCCAACTAGAACTGGTAAGCCCAACCAGAAAGAAAGTATACTTGATTGGGTACTCATTAACAATCACCCCAACCTGTATACATATGGTACCCTCTCTGATAGTCTAAGTGATCACCATCTCACATATATAATCAAGCAGAAAGTATGCAACCCCAACTAACCTCTACTAAGACATGTCAGAAATAAAAAAAAATTTGATTTAACCAAATTCCAACTAGAACTAAAATCCTGCAATTGGTCTATGCTAAAACGCCTCCCCTTAGAAGAAGCAGTATTGTACTTTAACAAAAAATTCCTTGAGATTCTTGACTCTCATGCACCCATCCGCTCTAAAAAAACCAAGCCAAAAACTGCACCGTGGCTCTCAAAAGAGACCAGGCTTAAAATTAAACTCAGAGACAAAGCTTGGGCTTTATGGCGAACTACTAAACTCCCTCAGGATCAAATTGAATACAGGCAACTTAGGAATGAAACTAAAAAACTTACACTACTTGACAAAAAACAATACTACAGTAATCTACAATCATCTAACCAAAATAACCCTCAAAAGTTCTGGGCTGGACTAAACAATCTAATACACCCTGGCAAAACGACCCTCACCGATAAACCCTTAGAAGTAGTTGCAGACAGTTTTAATCGCTTCTTCACCGAGACTATCCACACCCTAGCTAGTAACTTGAACCCTAGCCCCTACAGCCCAAACAGCTCCACCTCTAAAAATCTTCCACAATTTAGCTTCCAACCAATTGCTACATCATTTATCCACACCTTACTCAGAAAACTAAAACCTACCACACTCGCAGCTGACCAACTTCCAGCTGAATACCTAGAAAAATCTGCTGACGCCATTGCCTATCCAATCTCAGTACTTATAAATTCCACATTAATAGAAGCTAATATTCCTAATATCTGGAAAATATCTTATGTCATCCCTCTCCATAAAGGGGGAGGCTCTACTGAACTATCCAACTATAGGCCAATAGCCATACTCTCTCCCCTAGCCAAAATAATGGAAATATGTATCCAAAAACAGTTCATGCACCACTTAATAAACAACCATCTCCTGGCAGACACTCAACACGGCTTCAGACCTCACCACAGCACCACTACAGCCCTATTAGCCTTCTCTAACACCATTAACTTTCATCGTAATAACAACCATATCTCTTCAGCCCTATTCCTGGACCTGTCCAAAGCTTTTGATATGGTGGATCACCAACTATTAATCCACTCCCTAAAATCACTCTGTCTAGATCTAAAATCACTTCAATGGTTTGATTCCTACCTAAGTGGTAGACAACAACCCGTACTCTGGCACTCTAAACTTTCCACCCTATTACCAAACAACCTGGGTGTTCCACAAGGGTCTATACTAGGTCCTCTGTTATTCTCCATCTTCATCAATGATCTTCACACTGCCATTCCTAAAGTTAACTGCATCCAATACGCAGACGATTCAACACTGATTTGCTCAGCTACATCCCCTACAGAGTTGCAGCTAAGTACCCAAACAACCTTCAACACGATAGAAAACTGGCTATCCAACCACTGCCTGATTCTAAACCCCAAAAAGACTAAAATGCTTATATTCCTACCAACACAAAAGTCCCTCCCCATAAACTTCACAATCAAATCCAAAGATGGCACAATTATCTCTCCTAACCCATCTACTAAACTTCTAGGTGTCACTATTGATAACCACTTAAAGTTTGACCTACACGTTAACCAATTGATCAAAACCATCAATAAAAAACTAGGTTCACTGTACAGATTAAAGAACTTTCTAACTCCCATAGCCAAAGTTGCCATTGCCCGTTCTCATCTTCTCTCTACTCTCCTGTACGCATCCCCTCTTCTTTTAAATAACAATAAGTCCAATCTAAACAAACTTACTACCTGTTACAATCACATTGCCAGATTCGCCACTGGGCTCCCTTTTAGAACACATCACTGCATCAATCTAACTCAGCTCGGTTGGCTCGAACCTCCTAGTCTAGTGCTATACAATCAACTGATCATAGCCCACAAAATCATATACACCCCTGAAAACACCCCTTCACTCAAACACCTAGTCACCCTGTATAACAATCCACGACCACTTCATTCTTCCAACAAAGTCCTCATCCAGACTTACAAAACTAATAACCTAGCCGGTGACTCTCTCCTGTCCAACTCCCTAGGTAGAACCTGGAACCTTTTACCCACTGAGATTACCTCAATTTCTTCCCTGAATCACTTCAAAGCCAAGCTCAAACTACACCTGGGGTCAAAAAGGTCCTGCTAATCCTCACTCTACACAATGTATTAGCCATAATTCTCTCCTTCTAACTAATACATTTCACTCTCACTTACTAACGATGTTAGCTTGTGGTTCCTATGACAATATTATTAATGTCAACTTCTGACTCCATGTTCTAAAATGTTTTTCGTCACTTCTTCAAGCAACCCAATACTTTTGTACATTGTTTTTGTCTTTCTTTATGTTTTTGTTGCTGTTTTGTTGGAGCTTTTCTCCCCGGGCCTCCCTGAAAATGGACATATATCCAGTCGGACTATCCCGGTTAACAAATGTAAAATAAAATAAATAAATAAATTATATGATTTCCTAGAGACACAGACTGGGTCCTGTAGCATGGTATGATCTGATGACTGATCCTAATAACAGTAATTTGAACCTCCTCTTGTGGGTGTCTCAGTATCTGTCTAAAGGTAATGTGGTCCCTAGCAACATATGGATATGTCACCAGTTTCCATCAGGTTTAAATGAGTAGTAAGCACAAAAATCAGGTACTGAGGGGTATGATCTCTGGGTTCTTAAACCAGGTGTTTTTAGCAGCACATATGTGTGAATGTTTTCCAAATGCAGGAGAGCCTCAAGCTCCAGCAGTTTGCTGTATAAACGTCTAGCATTATGTACAGCCTCTATGATATGGTCCAGTGACTGGTTTGTTTGGCACGTTATCCTAGGAGATCCACTAGCTGGACAATGCCTAAAAAGGGCATGATGCCAGTATGTAGAAGCCCTGGAATGAGAAGTGTAAACCATCCTTGGTAAAGCAAGTACAGTTGTCATTATCTCATCCTATACTGAAACATACTGGATTACCCTTAAATGGCACCAGGAATTTAACCAGTTCTTAAAGCCAATCATCTTTTCTTTATACTTTTGCATCATTCTTGATTATGGAAGGATGCCACTCAATACTTGAGTCTTTTCTGCATTTGTGACATGCATGGAGAGCTCTGCCATGACTCTCTGCATATCTATCAGGGTTTTGTGCACCTGGATGTTAACCCCAAAATGGACCACTACCGTGTGGTAATTATATTTGTCTTGTTTAAGGGTCCCCCAGGCCATTGTAACATTGGCAATCTTGGTTTCTGAGAGACAGTTCACTGTCAACATGTTTTTTCCAGCCTTGCGTGTGTGGAATCAATGTGCCTTATAGAGTTACCGATTATTAATACATTTCGATTTGCATTTGTAGAATGCTTTTGTATAATCAGTCTGTGATATACTGTTTCCTATAACTTCCACCTAATTGATGTTGCAGTGCTTGGTTTATGCTGGAGCTTGCTCCTTTTAGACCATTGAAGTTCAATCAATGTTTTTTTAACTGCCTTTGCATATGGTAACTTAGTGTATGCATGTGTAATGTGTGGCGCAGGTGAGTGATGCTCACAGGATGTGCTTGGTTGTGAAAGTGTGGCCCCAAATTTCAATAGGTACTTGCATCTCTTACAAAATGTTAAATGAAAGATCATTATCTCTGAACATCACTTGAGTATACCATGTGCTATGGGGCTGGCAAAAAAATGGAATACTACCTGGCAGATCTTCCATTTCACCAAGGGTTTAATTTGTGTCAAGGAAGAATATGAGTTGGCATACGGATGCAGAGCTGGGATAATAGTGAATGTCCTTCCTTGACAGATTCAAGTTGCAAGGTTTGATTCTATCCTCTGGTTATTGACTAGGTTTTTAATCATATGTATACTGACAGCCAAGCATTTAGCTATGAACCTATAATAGTGCTTTAGCTCCTGGATTAAAGTAAAGTTCAAATAAAAATAATAAACATAAATTAAATTGGGTTTGAGCACTAAGATAAATGTATATAATAATTTTTCTGTATTAGCTACAAGGTCATTTAGTGAATGTCAATGTAGAATAAGATAAGATAATGTTTTGGCTCCTAGTTTAAAGTATTAATTTGAGGTAAGGTAATAAATACAAACAAAATTTGGTTTATGCACCAAAAATTTATTTTTGTCTAGACTGGCTATGAGATCAGTTTAGAAGTTCTACAATGTAACTCAGCTCAGCTTAGGGTTGCCATCTTTCATTGTGGTCAAAACTGGGCCAAGGCCACACCCCTTGCAGCTCCCTTAACTTAACTCACCTCCTCCCCTCTTCCCGCCCACCCTCCATCTATTTTACGACATTACAATCACATCAGAGGGAGGAGGATAGTCCTCTTTTCCTTATTACGGATTTACTATCCTTTCCTGTAAAAAAAAAAAAGGAACAGTAAATCTGATGATTTAACAAACTCTGACAGTTTGTTTTTTGAAACAGAATACCATAGTTTGTGCAGTGTTTTCCAGACTACTGGACTACTGGACAACCAGTTTGATTTCCAGATAGTCTGGAAAAAAGACAGATGAGTGGCAACCCTAGCTCTACTCTGTAATTTGTATAGCTCTGACTAGAAAGTGGGATTAACTATAGTTCCTACAAGACAATTTAAAACTGAATGTGCCTGAATCTGTTGAATACAGCATTGTGCTGCCCTATGATGGGCACCTCCCAGCAGAGTTAAAGTGAGGAGATAAAGTAAAAGAACCAATAAAAAAGCATCTCAAACTCCAGTGAATAATGTCTACCCCTCAGAATTAGCATCAAATTATTCTCTGCAACAGAACAACCAATGTTGACCTCAAGCAAGTTTACATGATGACCAGAAAACCAAATGAAAATGTGATTAAATATAAAATTAAATGCAAAAGTGTGACAAATTGAAAAGCATAGAGAGAACACTTTCTTTTCAATATTAATTCCATTATTTAAATGAACGGTCAAGCAACTAACAGAATAGAAGCATACAATCTGGCCTGAGAAATCTAATGTTAAAAGGTTGGAAAGCTAAGTAATTTCAACTGAAGAATTATTGGAACAGACAGTAAAAATAACTTCTAACAACTATATTGGCTAGATTTGTACTATCATATGTTAAGAGTTGATTTATTTATTTACATATGAAGCTTTTATAAATTAAGAAGTATTTAAACATCAAAGATTAAACAGGAGGCAAACTGATACTGAACATACAAACTAAGGATTACAGCAGCCAAGTATAAGGGACTCAACAGACTTTCTTGGTTTTCATCAAGGGTGGCACAAGTGAAACTCGTAAGAGGTATAGAAGCCTCAGAGAGCTTTACGATTTGTTTGGATATGCAGATAATTACATAGAAGATTGTCAGTTTCTGATTTAATTTGTTTGGCAGACTACAGGTGTGCCTTCAGTTATGGACTGTTATTGTTTGTAGTTAACAAACCCAATGGTAAAAGAACGCTAAATCCACGGACTCTGGGAGACACCAAAAATTTCACCAATGCTGAATAAATATCTAGTAGTTGAGCTATACTGTAATTGTATAAGTATACACCAACCACTCAGTTGACATAAAAACTCAATTTAATGACAGAAAATTAGTTAAGCACTTTCACCCGCTAAAATAAGGGCTTCACAAGAACATCTTGGGACCAAAACCTTTATTTGTTAATAAAATGGGGTGCAACATTAAGAAGTATTTGGAAAGAAGGACAATGGTCAGAAATGTTAATAGCGAAAAGAAGCACACCAAGAAATGTGGTAGTTGTAGTCAGTGTCATGTAATAAATGAAGAAGATGGAATTATTTTGGACAATGTCAATAGGACTAGAATAAGGTTTCAACAAGGTATTGTAATTCCAGATTTATTATATATTTAGCTAAATGTGAAACATGCCCAGGATATTACATAGGGAAGACTGAAAGAAATTTTAGGAGACGCATTTATGCACATTTGTACAGCATTAGGAGAAAGGATGTAAAAAATGCCCTGTATAGGCATGTTGAAAAGTATGGGGAAAGACATCACTTTAAATTTGCCATCTTGGAAAACATCTATTTTGATCCCAGGGCAGGCAATACCAAGGCCATATTGTCCTATAAGGAATTATGGTGGCAATTATTAACTGATGCCTCCACACCACCAGTGCTTAATGATTATGTAACTATCAAACCACGTTTAGCTATTTTATAGGTATATACCCAGTGTCATAGTCTCATTAACTGTAGTTGTGTGAGCCTTATGGACAGATGCCATATATAGCATTTCATTTTACTGTATAGTTACAAGATGATTGTTTTAGTTCACAGATGTTGCTAAGCAATAATAATAGATAGTTATTTTTAAGGGGTTAAAATGTTTATGTATATACACTTAAATATGGTTAAATTTTTATATATTAGCATTTTACATATGTTTATATATTATCTGATGAATAATACGGAAGTTAGAAAAGAATGTGTATAGGATGTATGAATGTACGCTCGGAATTGATGGGGGTACATGGTCACTTTAAAATTTATTCAGTATTGGCGCCAAATCCTGTATTTAAACTGTAACAGTTTTATTTTAAAGATGTTCTGATGAAGCCCGTATTTTAGTGGGTGAAAGCGCTTAACTAATTTTCTGTCATTAAATTGAGTTTTTATGTCAATTGAGTAGTCAACTGAGTGGTTGCTGTATACTTATACAATTACAGTATAGCCCAACTACTAGATATTTATTCAGCATTGGTGAAATTTCTGGTATCTCTCAGAGTCCGTGGATTTAGCGTTCTTTTACCATTGGGTTTGTTTTCTACATTTACACTGAACGCCTTTTTTGTTTGGTTTTGGAATTGTTTGTAGTTAGAATAAGTCTTCATGTAGGTTACTGATAAATAGTAAGAGCAGTGGCCAAATACCAAAACCTGAGGTACTAGATAACATGTATGCTGGACCACTGCAGGTATTTTCTAGTTTTACTGCAGTAAAATGAAGATACTGGTCATTTAAGTACCATTGAACTAGTCCTCGTGAAACATTTTTTAAACAGGAGGGAGTGACTAATGAGGTGAAATCTCTTTGGAAATCTATGAAGAAGGCAGCAGTTAAGAAGCCCTTGTCCATTTTTATGTAAATAGAGTTGGTTGTTATGTACAGGCCTACAGCTATATTTAAACCAGTGATGATAGATGTCTGATCATAAAGTATTTGTTTCTAGTACTTTGGCTAGGTGGGACCCATTTATGATGTAACATTGCCTTAACTGACTATGCAGTGGCACCACAGCCCTAGGCACTACACACATGCACATGCACACATCTGCACAGACACACATACACACACACACACACACACACACACACACACACACACACACACACACACAAACACTGATTATAGTGTCACACCACAAATCTCTTTGGTTTCATAAGTGATTATGTTGTGACATTTCTTCACTCTCTCTTAACTGCTTATGGTACCACACAAACCTTATCCTTTTCCAGATACAGAGTGCTTCATATACATTTTATTTGGACCAGTGCTTTGCAAAACAATGTGATGCACAAAGATGCTCTTCTCCCTTTATATATATATATATATATATTTGGGACCGAAGGCCAGTGCTGATTCTGACTGTGGACTTTTTTTAACAGAGGGACTGTTAGCACCACACTTGTTCTGTTGACCTTGTCAGCATTCACTTCTTAGTCCTTTAATTAGTAGACCCGTAGTTCCCTGTTTCACCATGATGAGAAATAAGACATATGTAATTTACCAAAATCAAACAAAAATGACAGTTAATGGAGTAAAAGCCATCGTAGAATCTGAGTAGCAAATAATTGTGACTACATTAGTCCAGCAAAATTTAACTGAAATAAAAGAAACATACACACCTTGCCAATATTTTTTCTATTCTACATAACACCAGATCTACAATGTTTTTATATACAATTCTCTTGTTCCTTAATCTAATTAAATCAGTAAGAAACTGCCATTCAGCAACATATAAGGATTAGATGATGAATGCATACAAATATGCCAATAAAAATATTCCTTACATTATAAAGACACGCACTGACATTTAGGAAGCAAATTCATTATAAAGAGTCTTTTCCTGACCTCTAGTGGGCAAAGTAATAAGTACACAATTTCTCTAGTTAAAATTTTCACTTACTCTCTGAATAGAGGCTTTCAAGGATTTTCATCAACAAAGTAGTAGGAATACTGTTTATTGTATGTAATTACAGGAGGAGGAGTTAAAACATTTAGTTTAAATTAGAGTATGGTCAATAGGAGGCTTTCAGACTGCAAAGTTCCTCCCTAACCCAATCCAAATGCAACCTGGGCAATTGGTTAGGAAACCAGAAATTCATCCTTGGTTTGGCACCCATGTCTCTAATTGACACAGGTAATCTGTAAATGGTTCACCTCCCAGGCCCATGCTTACACTTATCAAGGATATCAAAACTTTTCAGAGATTTGGGATGCATGGCTAGGCTTAAAAAGGCCCTTGTGGTCATCAGCATAGTAAACACATATGAACCTAGGGAAAACTCATAAAGATACAGTGTAGAACAGAAAAATGTATATGCCTGTAGAATACTATGTGTCTAAATGCAACTATGACAACAAACCACCCCAGAAACCACAAAGAAAGTATATCTGTCAGTCATAGTATGTACTTATGTTGGAACAACCCAAACTTATTCTACCAATAACAGACCATACCTCACAATAGTCCAGATTTTCCAGAATGTCCAGATGTTTGCCTTATATTTTTAGTCTGTTCTTCATAAAATTTGAGGTTTTCTGGCAAATCATTTACAATTGAAATCACTCAGTAATGACAGGCAGTTGACTTTCAAACTTCATATCCTTCTGAAGATGCATGCTAATTCAAAACATATTCTATCAACTTTATAAGTTTAAAAGTGCAATAGCTAAAATCTGTCTCTATTTGTGGGCCTTTGCCCTTCCCCCATTATTTCTGGCTTTGTCATTATTTCTTGCACTAAGAGGTTAAAAGATATGCAATAGACATTAAGACAGGCACCAAGTACCAGTGATGGAATTTATAATAATGTAAAATACAGACATCAGTATGTAGTGCGTCCCCTGCTTCTGTGATCCTGACAGTAAAAGGGTATGTGGGAAAAAATGTGAAATAGTAGGCAGTAAGCATTAATACACCTATGCATGAAAAAATAAGGATTAAAGCAATACAGGAATATAAAGTACAAGCACAGAGTGGGTACTAAATGCAAGCTACAGTGCCTACCTTTGAATAAGACATTGCATATAATTCAGACAGAGTTCACTCTATTTGCATATATGGATAAAGACCTGACTACATCTATGGCTCTGATTTAGTTAGTAGCTTCCTTGTTTGTTAGAGCTGGAATGATGAGGATGGGATCATCTATTTTGGGAAAAGTGGTAGTGGGGGTGGGTGGACTGAGACTATCCAGAGCCACAATCACTCAGAGGAGGGATGGTGATGAAAAGGACTGGTATTGGGCCAACAAGGTATATCTGCAGTAATATTCATCACAAGTGCATAGGAGCATGTAGTCAGGTGAGGAAAGATACTGCTGTCCCTGATAATGTGGGTTATATAACCCCCACTCAGGGGAGAGGATAAGACCTATACTCTACTATATAGCCTCATTTCCAGAATGCCAGAAGGGTGCAAATCACCCCAATGTCTGACTGGTTCATGATCCTTCCAGCTTTCATTGCCATATAGGGGATACCCACTAGAGGGGAACAAATGGGCTCAAGTCCAAATTGGGAAGCTTGTTGATCAGCAGGCAAGGGGGCAAAAAGCATACAAATGTAATCCAAACAACTATCTTTGATGGAAACACCTTACATAGGTCAGAATAAGATGATGGACTACAAACACAATATTAAAGATGGATATGCTGCTTTATACATATACTATAAATATTCACAGGCATGTGTACATGGCACATGTAGGTATCAATGTGTACCCAAATCAGCATTATACACAGCACAAATAAACATACTGTTAACTTAATAATGATGACAGGACTGACAGCAGTAAATGGTATCCTTGCACAGTTATGATAGCAATAGAGAATAGGAGAGCACCCTGAGCAGTGTGTAGATGTGCAGAAAATGCACCACAAGTGACATGCATAAGTATATGTGCAAATGTAATACCAGGGTAATATGAAACTAGTAATATAAATGCAATGTATTACCTATATCAACAGCAAACAGCAAGCGACATACTGATACAAAATGTAGAGGTATGACATCCACAGACTGATCAGACAAGATAATGCGATTATGAAGTACACACACACACACAGCTATAGCATGCAGTGTCCACAAAGACCAAGGGCATGACATAAAGAAATTACGCAGAACAGATACCCAAACTAAGTGTCTCAGCTGAGACTGCAGCATTTATGTCTAGGGAAAAAATGCATAAAGTGTTGTATAATTAATGCGCAAACAGTGTAGTCTATGTCCAGCATGAACTTTTAACAGTTATATGCTGTCAGTAGAATCCAGACATGTAAGCAGTTGCATCAAAAAGGAGCCAAGGTACAAGTAGTGATAAACGTATCCTGTCCATATCTGTTCTCAACATGCTCCAAAAGATACAATTAAAGGACATAAGCAATTACACTGACCTAAAGAAAGACTGATAGTAGTAGCAGCAGAAAAGTCATTGTATGCACCTATATTGTGTACCTCCATAGGCAATTTATATCACAGTGTGGTCTAATAATAGATTAGACACAATTTTAGAATGTATTAAATAGATGATTAAATACTAATTGTAATCTGCATTCTAACAACAACCACATATGGTCCTTGTTTTTAAATTTGTATTAGTTTATGTATTTAAATAGGTGGAATGGGATACAACTGCCAACGCAAGCCATAATGTTGAAAATGAAATGATACAAAGGATCATAAAATCAAGGAGGGCAATAGATATGTGTGTGTGTGTGTGTGTGTGTGTGTGTGTGTGTGTGTGTGTGTGTGTGTGTGTGTGTGTGTGTGTGTGTGTGTCTGTGTGTGTGTGTGTGTATGTATGTATGTGTGTGTCTTTTATTTAAGACTCTGAGAGGAAAGAAAACCCACTAAGTGTGAGAAACAAGTGATGTTTTATTCAAGATTCTGAGAGGTGTGGAAAGCTCTGAAGTGTGACAAATAAGCTCTTCAATAAAAAGGGAAGAAAAAGATTGTTATATATGCTCTGCTTAAATATTTTATATTATACTTATATTGACCTGTGTTGTGGTACTTTTTTGTACTTTTTTCTTTTTTTCATGTTTTAGACAAAAAGTTATCTGTTTGCATATCTTTAGTTTGTTCTAAAACCCTAGACTTGTAGCTTAATTTGCAGCTGTGGAAAGACTGTATATTACTGCAAAACTTTAGTATTGTTTATACATTGTGCTGCACTTCTATCTCCATAAGTAGAATTACTAATAAAGGCTAGTTGTTTCTATTTGACCTCTCTCTGCTGTGGCAGAACTGTGAACTACTGCCAGATATGACCTTATTTAGTCATTTATTTCAGCATGTTTTATAAACAGTGTTATTGGCAAATTTCTGTATAGTCTCGTGCCTTAATCTGTGGTGGGATTGCAGTACTAATGATGGCAGTATTATGAATTACGCTCCAGTATTTGTGCTTCAGTACTTTTAAAGCTATTTATATTCCAGGTTTGCTGCCAGAATTTTATATTCTGCATATCATTTACCTGCTTAAAGTTGCATTCCAGTGCATTTCCCCCCTTTACTTTTTGTCTGTCCCAGCTCCCACTAAGACCTTAAGCTAAAGTTTCTAAAATTCTAACTGTAGGACTAGAACTCCAGTGCTGGATTTATTTGATCGGGTTCCTCTCTAGGAAGTCTGCTTCTTGCAACTTAAATATTTCCGCAGCATTCTCACCCTTCTCCTGTTGTGGTTTTAAGAGGCTGCATCTCTGGCTTCCACTTCTTATGGCAATCTGACTTCCAAAGCCCCTCCATCCCACCCCTCTTTCACTGTTATTGTCTGTTGCGTGACCTATTTCATTGTTATTGTCCATTGTGTAACCTATTCAAGTACTTTTACCACCCATTACTTTCCATATATCCATAATACTGCGTGTCCACACAGCAAACCAGTATTGCTCTTGAGTAAATTTTATCTATAGAGAACTACGTTTAGAACCGAAACTTGTAACTTAGTGTGGCTAAAACAAAGCCATTGTGCAGAAACAAGCTTATAGCAGCTAGTTTGCACTTTAAATTGCACTACTATCAAATCTTAGCACAACCTAATCTAGTATAGTGCCAAACCCTAGAGACCACCCAAGGAGGCTCAGTATAACCCAGTCAAATAATCTACAGTAGCCCACCCAAATATAGGTCTGGACAACATGGATATGCAATTTCTAAATTTCTCCATAGCCAGCTTGGTAGATATTGGCATCCTGAGACAATGTAGCAATTGTCTCATGTTTACAGACAATCATTTAATCCTTAAAGAAACAAATACAGTAAGCTAGAAGTGCATATACATAATTTCAGTGGAGGCAAAAATCTCACATACAAACAAGGTTGTCAAGAACACATACACTACATCCACCACACGTAGTGTCCACCACACATAGACCAACTTACAGCGAGGCATTAAAAGCTATCTTCCCAAACTTCAAAGACCTCCTGTACTTAGAAACAACAATGCCTATCCTCAGCAATCCCTAAAGCATTCACCAAAAGTGACAGCAAACACCATGAATACACCTTAAACTCAGTGGAACCCAGGAGCAAAGCCCATAAGGCAAACACAAACATTACCAGGACTCTTGTCATAGGGGACTCCATTGCACAACATGCAGATGTCCTGATCACTAGACTGAACAAGGAGAAAATAATGATTAGTTGATTATTTGGAGCTAGAATCCATCAATTTATGCAAATATTTGAGTCACTTCACCAAAAGAACCAGTATGATCCTATCATAGTCCATGTGAGTGTTAATGACCTGAGACATACCTCCCTGGACGATATGAAGAGCGACACTATTGGTGTCTCTGAATATGTGTCTCAGGCAGATATGTGTCTTGGAAAAGAAATGTATAGGACTGCAAGAAAACCACAACTAAGAAGTAAATCACAGCAAAGATTCCACAGGCAAAATACAGACTCACAGAACCACAAAGCTGCTCAAGTTCATTCACAAACTTTAATGGATTAAGCGCTTTCACCCAATAACCGTGGGCTTCATTAGAATCACTTTACATCATAAGTGTGTAACATTTATAATTAAAATCAGCCAATAAAAAAATCACATGTATAACAAACAATAATTAATAAAAAACTATATGCTAAAAATCTAAAAATGTTGTTTTAATGCAACACTCCTAACAATACACTACAGCTGAATTGATTAAAAACCAATATATAATGTTCCTTTAACATATTTTAATGCTTTAAGTTGCAAAATGGGCTTGATAGAGATTATATCATTAATACCTGGAAAATTAGTAGCATTCAGCAAAAGCTGCCAATGGACTTTTTTATCTTCCAATATTCGTTTATAATTACCCCCCCCCCCCACCCAGGATTTAACTTCAAGACTTCTAAAATGCCAAACTTGAATGTCCTACATTCTGAATTGCTTGCCAAATGTCTGTAAAGAGAATTATTTACATTACATTTCTTAATATTGTAAAAATATTCATATATTCTGTTTTTTAATGACCTATTTGTCTTTCTCATGTAAAATGCGAGGCATAATGTACATTTAGATAGATACACCACATTTTTGGTGTTGCAGTTACCACTCTTGAAATAAATGGTAGTCTTATTAATATTTTCCAAGGTTACAGTCTTATTTTCAAATATCGCAAAACACTGATTGTAATGACCACATTTTCTTGTGCTTTTATGTGCATTGTTCTCATAATGTGAGTCATATATTTTATTTCCCTCAAAACTATTTTTCAGATTCTTCCCTGTTTTATATACAAATATAGGTGTATTTCCTACTATATTATATATTTCTCTATCACTTCTTAATATGTTGCAGTTTTTGTGATGATGTTATTAATATTATGTACCTTCGAGTTGTATTCTAAAATACATGCTCTCTTATAGGAATTTGTGATAGAGATTTGTACTGTTGGTAACCCAGTTCCAAGAATGGGTAGGTATTTTGTTCCTCATTGTGTTTTCACATAATTAACCATATCTGCCACCAAGTCACTAGGATACCCTCTATTCAAAAACATGTCTGCTATAAAATCCAGTTCCTTAACCATGTCATCATATGTGGCTGTCATACGTGCAGCACGAATGCACTGTCCCTTTATTACTCTTCTTCTGGCTAACAGGATGGCAACTGGAATATTCTAGGCAATTGTTTGAAAATGTCGGTTTCCCTATAGAGTGTAGACTTAAAACCATCAACTTCATGAGATATAAAAGTATCTAAAAATGGGAGACCATGGGTATTATAGGAATAAGTAAATTTAAAAAAATCACTGGTATTATTTAAATATTCTGTAAATTCAGATATAGACTCGCAATATCCTTTCCAAAGGATAAAGATATTGTCCAAAAATCAGACGTTAACACTTGATGTTCTTAGTAAATTGACAATGTAGAATGTTTTTGCCTGTGGAGTGTTTGCTGTGATTTACTTCTAAGTTGAGATATGTGTCTTGCATCGACAGCGTTCTACCTTCAGCAAGAATGAAGCTACAGTCTGCTCAAAAGATGATTAACTTCAATAATTGGCTTAGTTTTTAGTGCCATTCCAGGGGACTTTAGTATCTGTCATGATGAGAGGACATGGCTAACAAGCCACTTCACTTGGTCTGTACCTGTTCCTCTGAGGCTTCTGAATATTGGCTAAAACTTTATCCACCCCCTTAGAGCCATTTTAGGCAACACCAAATTAACAAACCTCCTAATGTGGTAAATAAAACCCAGATAAACCTAACAGTCTTACTGCTCAATGCTAGGAGCCTAGACAAGAAACTCCACACTCTAGAAGGTCTCCTCACTCTGCAGAATATATATATCTGTGCCATTACTGAGACATGGTTTAAATCTGCAAAAATACTCTAGTAGTGTAAGGCTTCAGTACCTTTCACACATTTAGACCATCAGCTGCTGCACAGAAATGGACAAAAGAGGTTTTGATCCAAATTATTAACAAGTATACCTCTAGGCTGGTTAAATAAATGATGTTTATCCACATGTAAATCACCATAGACAAAGTTCCATACTATATCCTAGTAAGCTATTGGTCACTCTCTATGTCCCAAGAATCTGATAGCTCATACCTAGACCTGCTGGAGACACTCACCATTAAAAAAATATACCTTATTCATGAGTAACTTTAACTACTGCTCTGTAGACTGGGAAACATACACTGCCTTCAAACTTGCAGGCCCAACAATTCCTGGACTTTATTAACACAAACATCTTTGAACAGATAATGCAAATACCTACCAGAGGTTCAGGCATACTGGACCTGGCACTCATGAATATGGGAGATTGCTGTACACCACCCAGTGTCATGTCCTCATTGGTGAGGTCAGACAACAAATCTGTCTCTGTCAAAATAAAAATCAACTTAGTAACCCTAGCATATCCTGTAATAGTTAGGAACTATTCCAAAGCAAACTATGTCCTATTAAGTATCCATTTGTAAAAATTCAGTGCTCTTCCTAAGCCCGAGTTCACATTAATATATGGGGAATAGTTCACATAAATCCTGTACAATCATGTAAATGGCTGTATAGAGGTTGCTGTACCTACTAGAAGTAAGACCAAAATGAACTCTTAAACAAACAACACTGGTGGAATCCTAACCTTGATAGAGTATATAACAAAAGGAACAAAGTTATGGCTATTATCATGAAGAGTAACTCTCATAAGGCTAAACGCTCTGTATTTAAACTAAATAGGAAAATAACAGAACTAATTAAGTCCAACAAGGCCAATTACGAGATCAGTATAACCTCACTGACAACCACAAGGCCTTCTATAGCTATGTCAATAACATCAAAGGCAACACACAGCAGTCTGCTAAACTGGTGGTCAGTGGTGTCACCTTCACTTATCACAGTGATATAGCAGATCTGTTGGCTGACAGATTCATCTTAATGTCACCCCCCAACTCCCCCCTGCCTACCTACTAGCATAACCTCTCACTAATTGGCAGGGAGCAGGTCCTGGCAGTACTTGGTAAAGCCAAAAAGACAGTCTGAATGAACCCTGACAATATACTGGGATGCCTCCTAAATATCTTGAAACATGACCTATCAGGACCACTTGAGTCACTTTTCAACTATAGCCTCAAAACTGGCTTTGTACCACAAGAATGGAGGACTGCAATGGTTATCCCAAATTACAGGGGTGGACTGTCAACCAGTCCCAGAAATTACAGACCCATTAGTATGACTAGTCTAATATGCAAAGCCATGGAATGAATTTTCATGGAAATGATCAACAAAAACATAGGCATTGGACCTAACCCAGTTTAGTTTGGCCAGGGGATGGTCATGCTTACTAAACCTGGTGGATTTGTTTGAGAAGGTCATCAAGGCAATGAATGAGGAGGAAATGGTGCATACTGCCTACCTGGGCCTAGTTAAAGCATTTGATACAACACCCCACTCAAGTACAGTTAACAGACTCACCACACTAAGAAAAAACCTACATAATTAACGGGATTGCCAGCTGGCTCACAGACAGGACCCAAGAAGTCAGGATTGGCGAGGCCACCTGTACTAACAGACCAGTCACCGGTAGGGTACTTTAGGGGTCTGTTGTGGGACCACTCCTATTTGCCATCTTCTTTTTGGAGGTGAAGGCTGATGTCAAGTGCTTTTGGCTGATCACACTTGCAGATGAGTGCAAATTGGGAGCTATTGAAGATTCCCCCATGATACAAACATCTTACACGGAGGTCTAACATGGACAAATGACTGGTGCCAAAATCACAGACTGTTTGTTGTTACCAGGCTGAGGAGTAGTGATTCATCACTGTGACATGTGACAAAGCAGAAATCCCCTGAGGCTCCAAGGGCAGAATACATTTCGTTTCTTACATTTATTTCATTGAATTGCACGTCTTACTGCTTATAGTTGTACTATACAGCTACTCTACTACATTTTCCACTGTTATAAAGCACTTTTTACTGTTTCACTGCATTTTTGTATGGTTTTATACTGTTTTAACTGTATTTTTATTGCTAGATAGTTTTTCATTACTGCAATTGCATTTTTACTGAATTATTTATTTTATTTATTTTATTTTACATATGTTTACCAGGAAAGTCTGACTGGACACATGTCCTCTTTCAGCAGAGGCACAGGGGGAAAAGCTCCAGAAACGACAGTACAATACAATACAACAGTACAATACAAACAAAAAATAGCAAATAAATGCAAGTAACACTTACAATGTTTTGAGATGTTTCCAGGAAAAAATATGATCTGTTACATATTTACATTTAATATATTTAAATATAATCTTAGCAATAAACAATGAATAAGAGAGCAGTCTAAAGATATAGATATAGGAGGTATATTATCTTTGTTTGTCGAGGGTATTCCTCTCTCGAGAATTGTGATAGGTAGTGGGATAGTAGAGGAATTGAAGAGCAGAAAATGTAGATGGACATTTGGACCTTATCCAGGGGTTAATTACTTAAATGTAAACTGCTTTATGGCAGAGGACCACCAGATTGGCTTCCTTTTTTGGAGGACAGCATTTTGGTTCTATTTGGGATGGCATGATTCATGCACGAGTGATGTGCTCGTACAGTGCCTTAGTGTAGAATTCAGCAGTTGAACTTTCAGTTCCCGTCTGCATGGGTGTCATGAAGTTTGTCACTTCTGACTTGAGTAGCATGAAGGTGGCTTTGGAGAAGTTTTTTACGGATGTTTCCTTACTGGGGGGTGGGGGTGGGATGTGAATGTCAAGGGTAATTTGCTCATGGTCAGACCTGACCAATGAGGGGGTGACCACTGGTGTGGAGAATCTATCTCGCATGCTGGTAATGACCAGGTCTAGGATATTAGAGCCCCTGGTGGGACTATGGATTAGTTGATCAAGGGCATTGGAATTTATGAATTCCAAGAAATATTGGGAAAAGGTGTTCATACCCGAGTAGTTTTCCCAATTAATGGCAGGGTAGTTGAAATCACTCAGTATTAGGGTGTTTGGTTGTGTCTTAATATTTTTCAGTATGTTTAGAAAGGTGTAGTGAAAATCTTGGGGCATGGTGGGGGATCTATAGCAAACTACAATTTGGATTGCAGTCTTACCTAGTGTTAGTTGCACCTGCAGAATTTCAGATGCATTGTATTGGACAACTAGCCTGGAGATGTGAATATCCTTGGTGAATATAGACACTCTTCCACCTTTAATGTTTCGGTTTTGGTTTTGTGGCTGAAAAGTGTGGTAAGAGTTGTAGTCTGGTACTGCAGGGGTGCTCTCTGGAGCCTTGAACCAGGTCTCAGTTATTGCACAGATATCAATGCTCTCCATTTTTAGGAGTGCCTCGAGAGAGTGCATTTTGAGGT